>NC_090022.1:302473373-302568373 GCF_037176765.1 Anolis sagrei
CAGAGAGGAAACAATCAAGGACATCTACTCACCTCTCAACAAAAGATTCCCTCAGGCACTCCCAGGCCATCAAATACTAATCAAGATGGTCAGTTGAAACATGCACACCTAGCTCCAGCAGACAAGAGTCCTTTGTCCCACCCTGGACTTTCCACAGATATATAAACCCAATTTTCCTAGTTCTAACAGACCTCACTACCTCTGAGGATGCTTTGCTTAGATGCAGGCAAAACGTCAGGAGAGAATGCCTCTAGAACATGGCCATATGGCCTGAAAAAACCTACAACAACCCAGATATTTTAAATAGTTTTCCATTTTCTTCAATATTTTTCCCAAAAGTAAAGCAGTGGTCATAGGTCTGGTTTCCTCCAGGAGGACTAGCGTGCACACTAGTGGCTCTTCTCCATCCATGTACTTCTTGCTATCTTTTTGGAAAATTCAGGCACCCCTTTCTTTCTTTTCCTCTTTCTCTCTTTCTCTCTCTCTCTCCTTGAGGAAAACTCTTTGTGTTGGGCTCTGGCACTTGCTCTTGGTGGCAGGCGTGGCGCATGGCCCTCTCCAGCCTTTGATCAAGGCCAGAGGTTTGGTGATGGTGGTGGGCTTGAGCTTTGGTGGAGGTTCAGGTGTGTTGGGAGCTGGACGGTGATGGACTGCAGTAGCAGCACTAGCTGTGTAATGTGTGTGTGTGTATGTGTGTGGGTGTAAAGGGTGTTGGGGTTTGTTTTTTTCCCATGTCAGGGGCGACTTGAGAAACTGCAAGTCACCTCTGGTGTGAGAGAGTTGGATGTCTGCAAGGATGTTGCCCAGATGTGTGACCATCCTGTGGGAGACTTCTCTCACGACCCCGCATGGGAAGCTGGAGCTGTCAGATGGGCACTCACCCTGCTCACCAGTTTCAAACCGCTGACATTTTGGTCAGCGGTCCTGCCGGCACAAGTTTTTAAGCCATTGCACTATCAGGGACTCCACTGTTGGATTCTGTGCAGTCATAAAACTCCTGTTCTTGCAGGAGTTGTTGCACACCGAGGCTGCAGTAGGCACCTTTGAACCCACAAACACACCAATCTATATAAATAAAAATGTCATGTTCGTTTGTGGGATTGACAGAATTCAAAAACCACTGGATGAATTGACACCAAATTTGGACACAAGACACCTCTCAGGACAACAAGCGACCATCACTCATAAAAACACTGGAAAACACAACGGAAGAGACTTAAAAATCCAAAAAACAAAACAACAACATTACAACGCATGTGCAAAACCACATATATATACACAAACACACATATATACACACATATGCATATACACACACAAAACTCCGGAAGCCTATCCGCTGGTTTACCAACCGTCTAGAGTCTCACCGGGGTCATAGCAATATTTAGCTAACTACCACCACTATCGCCCCATAAGGGGTAGTCGTAGAATATCAACTAGCACTTTCCTGGTAGTCTTTGTTGCCATCTGTCATATTGTGATAAGAACAAATTAGAGCACTTAGGTACTGTTTCTGTTGCTCTGGTGTAGCGGAGGGGGCAGAAGAGGAAGTGGCCCGGAGCCGGTGATTGAAAGTGGGGTGGGGAGGGGGGAGGAGGGGGAGGGGGGATGCTGGCAAGAACCAATAAACCTAACAACAAACGTAGGAGAAAGTAATCTTATGACTCATAACTGCGGCATGGAGGGGGGGAGGTGTTCCACTAGCCGAGGGGCCCCCATAGAGGTCGTGGTGGGAAGGAGGAGATGCGGGAGAAGGAGACCCCGAATTCGGCCTAATTCGGACCGTTTTTCCAAATTAACTATTCCCAATAGGTCTCCTAAGGTAACTTGGTGTAACCAGGTGAGCGGGCCCTCTGGCTTGAAGGTGGTGTTGTTGAACGCCAGGTCTGTCAACGGAAAAACAACTTGGATTCAGGATTTAATCCTGGAGGAGCAGGCAGATCTGGCGTGCATCACGGAGACCTGGTTGGATGAAGCGGGGGGCGTAAATCTCTCCCAGCTTTGTCCTCCAGGTTTCTCCGTGCAACACCAACCAAGAACCGGAGGACGGGGAGGCGGGGTCGCAGTGGTCTATAGAGATACCATCCATCTAACCAGGAGCCCCATCCCGCAGACCACAAATTTTGAATCTGTCCACCTGAGGGTGGGTGACCGGGACAGAATAGGGATTCTGCTAGTGTACCGTCCACCTCGCTGCACTACAGTCTCCCTACCTGAGCTAGCGGGGGTGGTCTCGAGCCTGGCGGTGGAGTCCCAACGGCTTCTTGTGCTGGGGGACTTCAACATCCACGCCGAGGCAACCCTCACAGGTGCGGCTCAGGACTTCATGTCCGCCATGGCAACCATGGGGCTGTCCCAACAAATAACTGGCCCCACCCACTGTGCTGGACACACATTGGACTTGGTTTTCTGCCAGGGATGGGAGCAGGGTGGCGGTGTGGAGGAGTTGTCCATCTCTCCGTTGCCGTGGACCGACCATTTCCTGATTAGATTTAGGCTCACTGCGCCCCCTAACCTCCGCAAGGGTGGAGGACCCATTAAGATGGTCCGCCCCAGGAGGCTAATGGATCCGAATGGATTCCTGACGGCTCTTGGGGAGTTTCCCGCCACCGCGGTAGGTGATCATGTCGAGGCCTTGGTCGCTCTCTGGAATGGGGAGATGACCAGGGCTATTGACAAGATCGCTCCGGAACGTCCCCTCTCAAGTAACCGAGCTAAACCAGCCCCTTGGTTTACTGAGGAGCTGGCAGCGATGAAGCGAAGGAAGAGGGTTCTAGAGAGCGTGTGGCGCTCGGACCCAAGCGAGTCAAACCGAACACGGTTTGTGTCCTTTTTAAGGGCATATGCCGCGGCAATAAAAGCCGCAAAGAAAACTTTCTTTGCGGCCACTATTGCGTCTGCAAAAAACCGTCCGGCGGAGTTGTTCCGGGTTGTCAGAGGTCTTTTAACTCCCCCCATCTCAGGTGGGAGCCCTGACAATTCGGCAGCGCGCTGTGAAGCATTTGCTCGGTTCTTTGCAGACAAAGTCGCTTTGATCCGCTCTGGGCTGGACGCCACATTAGATGCAGTCTCTGTGGATGTGACACAAGCACCTGCTTGTCCAGTTTTGTTGGATTCTTTTCAGTTTGTGAAACCCGAGGATGTGGACAAGATACTTGGAGGAATGAGACCCACCACGTCCATCCTAGACCCCTGCCCATCCTGGCTTCTGAAGGAGGCCAGAGGGGGATTGGCCGAGTGGGTAACGGTGGTGGTTAATGCCTCCCTTCGGGAAGGCAAGATTCCAGCGAGCCTAAAACAGGCTGTTATAAAGCCGCTGTTGAAGAAACCATCACTTGACCCCACTAAATTGGACAACTTTCGGCCTGTTTCCAATCTTCCCTTCTTGGGCAAAGTCATGGAAAGCGTGGTGGCCTCACAACTCCAGGTATTCTTGAGAGACACGGATTATCTGGATCCGGCACAGTCTGGTTTCAGACCGGGACATGGTACCGAGACGGTCTTGGTCGCCTTAGTGGATGATCTGCGCCGGGAGCTAGACAGGGGGAGTGTGTCCCTGTTGGTGCTCCTGGACCTCTCAGCGGCCTTCGATACCGTCGACCACGGTATTCTTCTGGGGCGCCTTGCAGAGATGGGTCTTGGGGGCACTGCTCTGCAGTGGCTCCGGTCATTTCTGGAGGGTCGTACTCAGAAGGTGTTACTGGGGGACTCCTGTTCAACGCCACAGCCGTTGATCTGTGGCGTTCCTCAGGGTTCCATCTTGTCCCCCTTGCTGTTTAACATCTACATGAAGCCGCTGGGTGAGATCATCCGGAGTTTCGGGGTGCGGTGTCACCTGTACGCAGATGACGTCCAACTCTGTCACTCCTTCCCACCTGCTACTAAGGAGGCCGTCGAAGTCCTGAACCGGTGCCTGGCCGCTGTAATGGTCTGGATGAGGGCGAACAAACTGAAACTAAATCCAGACAAGACAGAGGTACTCCTGGTCAGTCGCAAGGCCGAACAGGGTATAGGGTTACAGCCTGTGCTGGACGGGGTCGCACTCCCCTTGAAGGCGCAGGTTCGCAGCTTGGGTGTGACCCTGGACTCATCGCTGAGCCTGGAGCCTCAGGTTTCAGCGGTGACCAGGGGAGCATTTGCACAGCTTAGGCTCGTGCGCCAGCTGCGCCCGTATCTTGGGAAGCCTGACTTGGCCACGGTGGTACACGCTTTGGTCACATCTCGCCTCGACTACTGCAACGCTCTCTACGTGGGGCTGCCCTTGAAGACGGCCCGGAAGCTTCAGCTAGTCCAACGCGCGGCAGCCATGTTGTTAACGGGAGCAGGACGCAGAGAGCATACAACGCCCCTGCTGTCCCAGCTCCACTGGCTGCCGATTCGCTACCGGGCCCAATTTAAGGTGCTGGTGTTATCCTACAAAGCCCTAAACGGTTCCGGCCCAAAATACCTTGCAGACCGCATCTCGGCCTACGAGCCCACGAGGGCCTTGAGATCATCCGGGGAGGCCCTTCTCTCGGTCCCGCCTGCCTCACAGGCACGTCTGGCGGGGACGAGAGAGCGGGCCTTCTCGGTGGTGGCCCCCCGGCTGTGGAACACCCTCCCTGCTGAGGTTAGACAGGCGCCCTCCTTGATGTCCTTTCGTAGGGGCCTGAAAACATGGCTCTTCGAGCAGGCCTTCAACTGAGTGTATCTTGAAACGACACTGGAATGAACTAGGACTATGAATTTTGGCTATGACCCCAGGACTTGACGAAGCGGATTTTTAGTATAAGTATATGTTATGTTGTATTTGTCTGGTTTGTATTGTCGTGATTTATTGTACACTGTCTTTTTGTTGCTGTTCACCGCCCCGAGTCGCCCTCGGGCTGAGAGGGGCGGTCAATAAATGCAAGAAATAAATAAATAAATAAATAAAACACATACACAGAAAGGACAAAGGAAGGGAGAGAAGGAGGGATGGAAGGAGAGCAGGAAGGAAAAAAAGAAGGGTAGAGAAGGAAGGAGGGAGAGAAGAAGGGAAAGAAGGAAAGAAAGGTAGAGAAGGAAGGAGAGGAAGAGAAAGAGGGAGAGAAGAAGCAAAAGAAAGAAGGAGGGGAGGAGAGAAGGAAGGAAAAAAAGAAGGGTAGAGAAGGAGGGAAAGAAGGAGGGAAGGAGATAAAGAAGGAAAGACAGAAGGGTAGAGAAGGAAGGAAGGAGAGAAGGAGGGAGACAATGAAATATAAACGTGAAAGAGGGAAGGAAGGAGAGAAGGAACGAAAGAGAGAAAGAGGGAGAAAATGAAGGAAGGAAAGAGACAAGACAGGATGGAACCAAAGATCAAAGGAAGCGAGAAAAGAAACAGGTAGAGAAGGAAGAAAGAAGAAGGGAAAGAAAAAGAGGGAAGGAAGGAAGGAGAGAAAGAAAGAAGGAGAGAAAGAGGGAGGGAAGGTTGGCCACAGCAACGCGTAGCAGGTACAGCTAGTCTATATAAATAAAAATGTCATGTTCGTTTGTGGGATTGACAGAACTCAAAAACCACTGGACAAATTGACACCAAATTTGGACATAATACGCCTATCAGGCCGAGTGACCATCACTCATAAAACACTGAAAAACACAGCAGAAGAGATTTAAAAAGTCAAAAAATAAGAAAAATGCATTACAACGCATGTGCAAAATCACATATACACAAACACAGACATATATACATATACACAAATATATACACACATATGCATATACACACACACAAAGCACATATACAGACTGGGCCACAGCACCACGTGGCAGGGGACTGCTAGTGTTCTTTAATAAGCAAAGCAGTTTATTGAAAACTAGCTGTCCCCTGCCACGCATTGCTGTGGCCCACTCTGGTGGTCTGTGTGGGTGGTTTGGCCCAATTCTATCATGGGTAGGGTTCAGAATGCTGCAAAGGATGGTGCCTGGAAGGCCGAGTGATCAGCTGGTCAGGGCGGTGACTTCAGGTGTGTGTCGGGTGAGAGATGCAGCATCAGGTTTCTCCGGTGGCACAAGGTCACCTTTCACTGTGCAGGATTGGGTTTCCCTGCTGAAAGTTTCATGAGCGGCGTTGTGATCGTCCCCCTTGGGTGTCTTCCTCCCTTGATCTCTTCCTCCTTCCTCAGGACATGCTGATGCAGCTGGCCAAAGCCGTGGCCAGCGCAGCGGCCGCCTTGGTCCTGCAGGCCAAGAACGTGGCCCAGAAGACGGACGACTCGGTGCTGCAGACGCAGGTGATCGCGGCGGCCACCCAGTGCGCCCTCTCCACCTCCCAGCTGGTGGCCTGCACCAAGGTGAGTGGCACCCTTCTGGCCTCATGATCCCTTGAGGGCAGTTCCCTAGCCATAGGAGTCACCCGAGTGTGTCTTCCTGCCACGGCAGATGAGGCACATGCATCGGAGTCACTGTGTTGCAACTCAGAGTAGGCTTCACCTTGCTTTCAAACGCCACCACACAAGAGCTGTAGTTTTACAGTTTATTAGGAAAAAACCCAAGTCAAAATAAAGAATAAGCATTGTAAAGTTCCAAAGATGAAGGTTAAATGCAGGATACAGTTCCAAAGACCTTCAGGTAAAAGCAGGAGACATAATCCTATTGGCAAAGTTCAAACCAGAGTCCCAGGTACAAGCAAGGAAACATTTGCCCCAAGAATCACAATGCAAGAAATCCCAAGGGTACTGCTTTCCAGGCTAAGGTTATTCCATGAAGCTTTCAGGCTAGTAAGCTACGTTGAACTGACACTTTCACAGAGTTTCCAGGAGGCCTAAATACCTTCCCAACATCAAAACATTAAGCTCTCAGCATCATAAAAGCATTGCGACGACCTTGCACCGGGCTAGCTTCCCGTCTGCTTGCCAGACGTGAACTGCGCCTGACCCGGAGATCAAGGCGAGCTTCTCGGGTCAAATCCTTATCATTACTTTCGGTATCATTGTGGGAAGGCACCTGGCCGCTATCCCCTTCGTTCAAATTCCTTTCTGGTGAAAACAGCTGTGTTGACACTGCACTGTCTGTCTGTGAGAGCCTCGGAAGCAGGCTCAGAGATTTCAGGCACAGACAAAGAGCCAGGAAGCTGAAACCCAACAGGAATCTGAATCCCATCATCCTCATCGTCAGAAACTAGCTCAGCCACAACACACTGCCCCTTGTTCTCTCTCTCTGCTGGGTCTTCTTGCAGTGGCTAGGCCGCTCTCCCCGGTCAGGCTCTGCCTTTCGCTAACTTTCCAGTGCTGTTTCCTTCCTCCCGTGGCAGGTGGTGGCTCCCACGATCAGCTCTCCCGTTTGCCAGGAGCAGCTGGTGGAGGCTGGGAAGCTGGTGGCCAAGTCGGTGGAGGGCTGCGTGGATGCCTCCCAGGCGGCCACGGCCGATGAGCAGCTCCTGAAGCAAGTGGGGGTGGCGGCCACGGCGGTCACCCAGGCCCTCAACGACCTGCTGGAGCACATCAAGCAGCACGCCATGGGAGGCCAGCCCATCGGCCGCTACGACCAGGCCACCGACACCATCCTCAACGTCACCGAGAACATCTTCAGCTCCATGGGGGACGCAGGTGAGGAATCGGGTGGCACCAGCAAGACCTTCCTTTGGGGAAGGGTCGGGGGTGGGCCGTGGGGGTGGTGGGTGGGATTGGGGTCTGTGTGTATGTATTTACTATTTAATTGAATCATAGAATCAAAGAGTTGGAAGAGACCTCCTGGGCCATCCAGTCCAACCCCATTCTGCCAAGAAGCAGGAATATTGCATTCAAATCACCCCTGACAAATGGCCATCCAGCCTCTGCTTAAAAGCTTCCAAAGAAGGAGCCTCCACCACACTCCCTCTGGGGCAGAGAGTTCCACTGCTGAACGGCTCTCACAGTCAGGAAGTTCTTCCTCATGTTCAGATGGAATCTCCTCTCTTGTAGTTTGAAGCCATTGTTCCCTTGCGTCCTAGTCTCCAGGGAAGCAGAAAACAAGCTTGCTCCCTCCTCCTCCTCCCTGTGGCTTCCTCTCACATATTTATACATGGCTATCATATCTCCCCTCAGCCTTCTCTTCTTCAGGCTAAACATGCCCAGTTCCCTAAGCCGCTCCTCATAGGGCTTGTTCTCCAGACCCTTGATCATTTGAGTCGCCCTCCTCTGGACACATTCCAGCTTGTCAATATCTCTCTTCAATTGTGGTGCCCAGAATTGGACACAATATTCCAGATGTGGTCTAACCAAAGCAGAATAGAGAATGGGTAGCATTACTTCCTTAGATCTAGACACTAGGCTCCTCTTGATGCAGGCCAAAATCCCATTGGCATTTTTTGCCGCCACATCACATTGTTGGTTCATGTTCCCCTTCCTCCCCACGAGGACTCCAAGATCTTTTTCACACGTACTGCTCTCGAGCCAGGCCTCATTGTCCCCCATTCTGTATCTTTGCATTTCATTTTTCCTGCCAAAGTGGAGTATCTTGCATTTGTCACTGTTGAACTTCATTTCGTTAGTTTTGGCCCTTCATCTCTCTAATCTGTGGAGATCGTTTTGAATCCTGCTCCTGTCCTCTGGACTATTGGCTCTCCCTCCCAATTTGGTGTCGTCTGCAAACTTGATGATCATGCCTCCTAGCCCTTCATCAATTGGGTTTTTTTAAGTTTTGTATTGTGCTGTCTTTTTTCTTTTACCAGATTTTAATTTCATTTTCAGAGTTTTTAATAACATAATTATTTGTTTATTTACTATATTTGTATCCCGCCCTTCTCGGCCCTCAGGCGACTCAGGGCAGTTTACAGAGGCAACGACTCGATGCCCAAGAACATCATAAAACTTTTAAAACATTAATACATAGTATAAAACCAAACAAAAGTAATAAAAACATAAGCCATTTCTGTCTCCTAATTAAAAACATTATCCATCCAGTCGTTCCAAGTTCCTATGTCTTCTATATTGCGTTTTCAAACGCTTGCTCAAACAGCCAGGTCTTGACTCTTTTCTGGAATGTTAAGAGGGTGGGGGCCAATCTAATGTCCCCAGGAAGGACGTTCCAAACCCAAGGGGCCACCATTGAGAAGGCTCTGTCTCTCGTCCCCACCAAACGTATTTGTGATGCAGGTGGGATCGAGAGCAGGGCCTCCCCGGATGATCTTAAAGTCCTAGCACAGTGGTTCTCAGATGTTTTTGGCCTACAACTCCCAGAAATCCTAGCCAGTTTACCAGCTGTTAGAATTTTTGGGAGTTGAAGGCCAAAAACATCTGAGGACCCCAGGTTGAGAACCACTGTCCTAGCAGGTTCATAAGGGGAGATTCATTCAGACAAGTAAGTCATAAACCAGGAGTGTAAAACATGGGTACATAGAGTAGGGCTCTCCCTCTATTCCTACATGTCAGGGGTTGGGTTGGGTGCCCTCAGGGGGTCTCTTCCAATGACTCTGTTTCTGAGTTACTCCTTACTCTCCTCTCTTAGGGGAAATGGTGCGTCAGGCCCGGATCCTGGCCCAGGCCACCTCTGACCTGGTGAATGCCATCAAGGCCGATGCCGAGGGGGAGACGGACCTGGAGAACTCGCGCAAGCTGCTCAGCGCAGCCAAGATCCTAGCGGACGCCACAGCCAAGATGGTGGAAGCCGCCAAGGTCTGGGGTGGAGGGAGAGGGAGGGAGAGGGAGGGCGAGGAGAAAGAAGGGGTCCCAGGTGCCGGGAGGGGCTGGATCGAGGCTTGCGGGGAGTGGCTGAGGGACCATGAGCCTGCCCACATTCCTCGCCCAGATAGGGGTGCAAAGAGAAAGTTCATGTTTCTTCGTAAACAAAGGCTAATAAAGCACTAAAGGCTTTTGGGAAGAAAGGAAGGAGAAGTGACCTGTTCAGTCCAGGCAGGAAGCTAAACACCTTGAGTTACGTGGCTCTAAGAAACGGTGGCAGGTAACCAGATGAGAGACATGCCCCACAGGGTTCCCTCTGCCCCTTGTTGCTCTCTATATACACGTTGTGCTTCAGCCTTTGATTGTGCCTGCACCTGATTTCTCTGGGGATTCTGGGCCTGCAAGTTATTCTGATGACACTGGAGATTCTGAGATTTTAAGTCCTGAAAATGAGCAATCTGTGTCTGAAGGCCACATTCCTGAAAGGCAGTTCACTAGGGAAGCAAGGTCAGGGGAAAGTGGTTGAGTGGCTATGAGCCTGCCCACATTCCTCACCCAGATTGGGGTGCAAACACAATTCCCTTTCTCTGAAATAGACAATCAGGGGTGCTAGCGTCTTTGCAGAAACTCGCGGTGCCAATGCTAGACCAAATGGGAGAACATTGAATAGGGAATGCTGGCTCTGAACCTGAAATCTCAGAAAACTATCTGTCCGATCCTTCCATGGGTTTATGGAGATATGCGTCTTTGAGGTCTATTCAGAGAAGACAGTCTTGGATAGTTTGCAACATTCCCATCTCAACTGTCTCGTGAGATGGTTGAGATATCTGAGGACCCTTCCAGATCGGTTCTATATCCCAGGGTCTGATTCCAGGTGTTCTGCTGTAAACTGGATTATATGAGGCCAGATAATCTGTGAATTTGAGATTAAGGATGGGATGGGATGGGATGGAATAGCTACCTATAGATTGCGTCCTCCCTCATCTTGAGGGCAATAATAATAATAATAATAATAATAATAATAATAATACTTTATTTATAATCCACCCTTCTCACCCTGAAAGGGGCTTAGGGCAGATCACAACACACATACACGGCAAACATTCAATGCTGCTTTGTGTAGACAATACACAGACAGACAGAACAGAAGGAGGTGCCATGGAAGGTTGGGCTCGAGTCCAAGGGGTGATGTTGCTCTATCCTCTATGACGAAAAGCTGTCAGTACTTGCTTCTTCCTTTTGATCGCCCAGCATTTTCTGAACTTCTTTCTTTATAGCGTTGTAAAACACCTCCCCTGCTTTTAGCGGTACCTAATTTCTCTAATCACAGCTAAAGCTGTTTTTGAATTGCTTAGGTAAGCAATGAGCTAGGCTGACAGTTGGCAGCTCACACCAACTAGGGGCTTCGAACTTGCAACAATATCACAGGGTATTGGCATAGGTAACTCTAGCTTGGGCATGGGCAAGCTGGCTGTTAGGAATTGGGAGTTGAGATATCTGAGGACCCTTCCAGATCGGTTCTATATCCCAGGGTCTGATTCCAGGTGTTCTGCTGTAAACTGGATTATATGAGGCCAGATAATCTGTGAATTTGAGATTAAGGATGGGATGGGATGGGATGGAATAGCTACCTATAGATTGCGTCCTCCCTCATCTTGAGGGCAATAATAATAATAATAATAATAATAATAATAATAATAATACTTTATTTATAATCCACCCTTCTCACCCTGAAAGGGGCTTAGGGCAGATCACAACACACATACACGGCAAACATTCAATGCTGCTTTGTGTAGACAATACACAGACAGACAGAACAGAAGGAGGTGCCATGGAAGGTTGGGCTCGAGTCCAAGGGGTGATGTTGCTCTATCCTCTATGACGAAAAGCTGTCAGTACTTGCTTCTTCCTTTTGATCGCCCAGCATTTTCTGAACTTCTTTCTTTATAGCGTTGTAAAACACCTCCCCTGCTTTTAGCGGTACCTAATTTCTCTAATCACAGCTAAAGCTGTTTTTGAATTGCTTAGGTAAGCAATGAGCTAGGCTGACAGTTGGCAGCTCACACCAACTAGGGGCTTCGAACTTGCAACAATATCACAGGGTATTGGCATAGGTAACTCTAGCTTGGGCATGGGCAAGCTGGCTGTTAGGAATTGGGAGTTGAAGTCCAAAACACCTGGAGGAGGGCCGAAGTTGGCCCATACCTGACCTGGTTTGTTCCCCATTGTTTGGGGTAGGGGGATGGAAGTGGGCATGGGTGCAAAGGTGAGCGGGAGAGGGAGGCTGTTGTGACTGGTCATCCTCAATACCCAAAGGGGGCTGCGGCCCACCCGGACAGCGAGGAGCAGCAGCAGCGCTTGCGGGAGGCGGCCGAAGGGCTCCGGATGGCCACCAACGCAGCAGCCCAGAACGCCATCAAGAAGAAGCTGGTCCACAGGCTGGAGGTCCGTGTCGGGGGTTATATCCTGGGATGGGTGGGAGGCGGGAGACCCAGCGGCAGGTGAGCCTTTTAAGCTCACCTGAGACCGTTCCCCTCGGCCTCGGCGGCTGAGGCTGACCTGAGTGCCCCCTCCCCCCAAAATGACTTAATTTCCCCCTCTTTTGCTCTCCACATCCCTGTTTTCAGCATGCGGCCAAACTGGCAGCTGCTGCCGCCACCCAGACCATTGCCGCTGCCCAGCACGCTGCCACGACCAACAAGAACCCGGCTGCCCATCAGCAGTTGGCCCAGAGCTGCAAGGTGAGCAGGAGGAAGGGATGGGAGGGGGTGCCCCCTCACCCCAGTTTTGTCAGAGGCCTGCAGTGGGGTGGTTTCACTGAAGCAGGGCAGCCCTGCAAGGCAGAGTGCATGGGGAGGGCTGGCCCAGGGTCACCTTGGACTCTCAGCTTCCCAGACCATAAATCTTGCTCTCAGAGGGAAGAGAGTTTTGGCCAAGGGGCATCGCCAGGGTCAGTGTGTTTCTTTCTCTTTTTTTGAAATATTTATTATTATAATTTTCAAATGGGCAAATTTACATAAATGGGGATAATAACAATTAAGGTAACTTATGGGAAATTTGTGGGAAGGGGGGGGGGGAGATTGAGGAATGGTAGGGAGGGAGGTTCAGCATGTTTCTCGTTAGCAAAGGTTCCCTGGGCCAGACTCAAGGTTGGGGGGGGGGGGCAATCAGTTGAACTTTGGAGGTGGACCGCATGTCTTGCTCAGCGATGCCTATTTGTTTGTTTGTTTGTTTATTTATTTACTCTATTTATACTGCGCCTTTCTTTCCACCGAAGGGTCTCAAGGCAGCTTACAACAGAGGCATTCAATGCTTTAAAACACGTACAATCCCAGTAAACAGAGGCTGGATGGCCACCTGTCAAGGGGGCTTTGAATGCAATATTCCTGCTTCTTGGCAGAATGGGGTTGGTCTGGATGGCCCATGAGGTCTCTCCCAACTCTAGGATTCTATTCTATTTATTTACAGTATTTATATTATTTATTTATTTATTTGTATACTGCCCTTCTCAGCCAATCAGCGACTCAAGGCGGTTTCTAACCAATCAGTACATATAAAAACATAATACAAATTAAAACATTAAACAGTATAAAACACCACAAAAGCAATAAAAACAACATCATTAGCGTCTCATTATTATCAAGCATTATGTGTGGTGTTCAGCAGTGGAACTCTCTGCCCCGGGGTGGTGGAGGCGCCTTCTTTGGAGGCTTTTAAACAGAGGCTGGATGGCCATCTGTCAGGGGTGCTTTGAAGGCAATATTCCTGCTTCTTGGCAGAATGGGGTTGGACTGGATGATGGGCCAGGAGGTCTCTTCCAACTCCAGGATTCGATTCTATTCTATTCTATTCTATTCTATTCTATTCATTTACAGTATTTATATTCTGTCCTTCTCAGGGCGGATCACAATGTACATATACATGGCAAACATTCAATGCTATAGACACACAACATATATAGATAGACACACGGAAGCTATTTAACATTCCAGCTTTTTTTTTCATGAGGGTATTCTGATCACCGGGGGAGCTGTCGCTTCACCGTCTATTTGTGACACTGATGAAGTACTTCCTCATTCTTTGCATGCTTGCTGGAGATTTTTATGGCATCGTAAATTAGCCTCCCCGCATAACTGGTACCTAAATTTCTTCTTGGCAGGTGGTTGGACTGGATGGCCCATGAGGTCTCTTCCAACTCTATGATTCTTTGATTCTATGATTCCTACTTGACAGATGCAACTGTCTTTCGGGCTGCAAAGGTCGACAGCACGCTACACAAATTGGTCAGAAGCTCACTCTGACCCGGGCTGGCTTTGAACTCATGACCTTTTGGTCAGTAGTGATCTTCCCAGCCAGCTGTGCCACAGTTAAGTTTAAATTTAAATTTAATTTAAAATTAACATTAAAGTTAAGTTTAAATTAAATTAAAGTCAGCACATATTAAGCATCTAAAACATTTAATAACGTTATATTCAGTTGTTGCAAAGGATGCTGTCTGTTGGAGTCCCTCCTTTTTCTCTATTGGAGTGACCACACATATGGCTTTCTTGTAGCAGCCTCCCTATATTGCATTTTTGGAGTCCCCGTGGCACAATGGGTTAAACCCGTGATGGTGAACCTATGACATGCGTGTCAGCACTGACACACATGGCTATTTTTGATGACATGCAGCCACATGCGGCCGCATACAGAGAAATACACCTTATAAGAGCCAATCTAATTCCATCCTTAAATTTGTAAAAGGCTCTACAAATTTAACATCTGCATGTTTGAGCATTGTTCACTCCATAACTCAGCATGGAATATAAATTTTTTCTTATTTAAACTATAAATATTGCAAAATTACATGTATTTTTTTCTCAAAGTTGACACCCCACCCAAGTTATGGTCGGGTTTTTGACAAATTTTGACACACCAAGCTCAAAAGGATGCCCATCATTGGATTAAACTCTTGTGCCAGCAGCACTGCTGATCAACAGGTCAGCAGTTCAAATCCAGGGAGAGCAGGTTGAGCTCCTTCTTGTCAGCTCCAGCTGAGACATGAGAGAAGCCTCCCACAAGGATGGTAGAATATCAAACATTGGGCAACGTCCTTGCAGATGGCCACTTCTCTCACACCAGAAGCGACTTGAAGTTTCTCAAGTTGCTCCTGACCCCAAAAAAAATTGCATTCTTGACCTCCCCATATTGCTTCCTTCGAGTGGCTTCCCCATATTGCATCCTTGGTGTGAGCTCCCCATATTGCTTCCTTGGAGTGACTTCCCCATATTTCTGGGGCTACCCCATCCCCTTCCTCATCCTCCTTTCTCCGCAGGTGGTGGCCGAGCAGATCCCGATGCTGGTGCAGGGGGTGCGTGGGAGCCAGGCCCAGCCGGACAGCCCCAGCGCCCAGCTCTCCCTCATCTCTGCCAGCCAGAACTTCCTGCAGGTGAGTTGTAATATAATATAAATAGGTTCCTGAATGAAGTGCATACACTTCATACCACTTATATAAGGTAAACAATAATAGAATTCAACAAACAGTTATATAAACATGTTGTACTGTTCAACTTCACAGTGATATCAAACAATATTGTGCACATTTTGGAACAGTCGTATCTTCTTATGTTGAGTAGCTTATAGATCAGCCGTCCACGACCGGCTTCGGCCTACTTCAGGCCTTCTTCTGGTGGACTGAAATTAATGTATAAATCAATATTTTGCTCCAGTTGCATACGTATAGAACATCTTATACTGAAATGTACTCAAAGAAATTAGTTAAGTCTTCACCCTTGTTATTACAACAATATTGGTTGAACATATCCATTAAATACCATAAGTTACAACACATTTAAGTACTTGCAAAGTTATACACTTGAGAATTTGTTCTCCTCAGGTGATACAGATTTTTGGCTCAGTGGTATCTACATCAAAGGAACGAAATGTGCCTATGAGAGTTTGAAAATTACTATGTTAAAAATGATTATTTTGTAGAAGTATTAAATATTAAAGTATTTTACACATTAAGAAATTAGTTAAGTCTTCACCCTTGTTATTACAACAATATTTGTTGATCATATCCATTAAATACCATAAGTTACAACACATTTAAGTACTTACAAAGTTGTCGAAGGCTTTCATGGCTGGAATCACTAGGTTCTTGTGGGTTTTTTCGGGCTATAGGGCCATGTTCTAGAGGCATTTAATGCCTCTAGAACATGGCCCTATAGCCCGAAAAAACCCACAAGAACCTACTTACAAAGTTATACACTTGAGAATTTGATCTCCTCAGGAGATACAGATTTTTGGCTCAGTGGTATCTCCATCAAAGGAACTGTACCAAAATTTGCACAATATTGTTTGATATCACTGTGAAGTTGAACAGTACAACATGTTTATATAACTGTTTGTTGAATTCTATTACTGTCCTGAGTTGTGCCTGCAAGGCTATGGTCCAGGACTTCCTCTGTGCTCCTGGAATGGTCCTCCTGACGGTTTCCCCTTCTGCTTCCTTCCCTGCAGCCGGGAGGAAAGATGGTGGCAGCTGCCAAAGCCACGGTACCCACCATTGCAGACCAGGCCTCCGCCATGCAGCTCAGCCAATGCGCCAAGAACCTGGCGGGGGCCCTGGCCGAATTGCGAACCGCCGCTCAGAAGGTAAGAGGCACCGCTAAGAAGGGTTGGCTCTGCTCAGCGCCTGGCCTCCCTGGGCATCCCCATGGCATCTCCACTGGCCATTCAAGGCAGAGATAGGCATTTGCCCATTGGTGGTGGTGGTGGGGGGGGGGGCTTCTTCTCCTTCTTCCTCTTTGAATGACTACCTCTTAGAGCAGTGGTTCTCAACCTTCCTAATGCCGGGACCCCTTAATACAGTTCCTCATGTTGTAGTGACCCCCCCAATCATAAAATTATTTCCATTACTACTTCACAACTGTAATTTTGCTCCTGTTATGCAGGATATATTTTCATCCATTGGACCAAATTTGGCACAAAGACCCAATACGCCCAAATTCGAATACTGGTGGGATTGAGGGGGATTGAGGGTTCCATCACTTGGGAGTTGTAGTTGCTGGAATTTATAGTTCATCTGCAATCAAAGAACATTCTGAACTCCACCAACAATGGAATTGAACCAAACTTGGAACACAGAACTCCCATGACCAACAGAAAATGCTGGAAGGCTTTCGAGTTTTGGAGTTGTAGTTCACCTATGTCCCGAGAGCACTGTGGACTCAAACAATGATGGATCTGGACCAAACTTGGCATGAAAATCAATATGTTTAAATATGGACATTGGTGGAGTGTAGGGAAAGTACACTTGGCGTTTGGGAGCTTTCGGAACCCCACCAACAATAGAATTGGGCCAAACTTCCCACACAGAACCCCCATGACCAATAGAAAATACTGTGTTTTCTGATGGTCTTTGGCGACCCCTCTGACACTCCCTCACGACCCCCCCAGGGGTCCCGACCCCCAGGTTGAGAAATGCTGTCTTAGAGCAATCTGGTTCCCATATTCCTAATTGCCCTCCTTTTATTTCTGAAGCCCTCTTGTGATGGCCCAAGGAGAAAGGGTGTCAGCTTGTCTAGTTTGATTAAGGGGAGAAAGATTATTATTATTATTATTATTATTATTATTAATGCCCCGCCATCATCTCCCCAAAGGGGACTCGGGGCGACTAACATGAGGCCACGCCCAAAGATACAATGCAACAAAAAAAATTGCAAAAAACAGACAACAAAAATTATATCAGAATAAAATACATACAGTAGCAAAATAAAATAAATAAAGCAAATTGAGATAGCATGAAATCAGGCACAGTGGACAGGCCAAATGGACGAGGTAAAATGATAAAACCCTGGATGAGGTTGGAATAAAAAAAGTGTAATTGAGATCCTACGATGGATGCAAGTCTCATTGCCTTGAAAGGGGATGGATGGATGGACGTGGAGAGAGGCGTCCTTTTAATCTAGCCAATCCTGACTTGGCCACAGTAGTCCACGCACTGGTTACATCCTGTATAGACTACTGCAACGCTCTCTACGTGGGGTTGCCTCTGAAGACTGCTCAGAAGCTACAAATGGTCCAACGATCGGCAGCCAGGCTGTTAACAGGAGTGGCACTCAGGGAGCACACCACTCCTCTGTTGAGCCAGCTTCACTGGCTGCCAATTTGCTACCGGGCACAATTCAAAGTGCTGGCTTTAGCCTTTAAAGCTCTAAACGGTTCTGGCCCGACCTATCTGTCCGAACGCATCACCCCCTATGAACCAGTTAGGACATTAAGATCGTCCGGGGAGGCCCTGCTCTCGATCCCGCCAGCCTCACAGGCGCGCTTGGCGGGGACGAGAGACAGGGCCTTCACAGTGGTGGCCCCTCGGCTGTGGAACGCCCTTCCTGCAGACATTAGATCGGCCCCCTCCCTACTGGCATTCAGGAGAAGAGTGAAGACCTGGCTCTTTGAACAGGCGTTTAATTAAGCAGTGCAACTAATTGATTGACTATTGGAACATGGAATAATGGACAAGGAGATCGGATTATGACTTTACTGATGAGACGTGATGGATTCGTTATATGGATGTATTGATGCTATATTGATGTATTGTTATATTGATGTAGTTATCATGATTACTGTTTTAAATGCTAATGTTGTGCACTTTGTATACTGATTTGGTTCTAAACCACTCTGAGTCGCCGACGGGCTGAGAGAGAGCAATATACAAATGAAGCAAATAAATAAATGGGCCCGGTCCTGTTCAACATCTTTATTAATGACTTAGATGAAGGGCTAGAAGGCATGATCATCAAGTTTGCAGACGACACCAAATTGGGAGGGAGAGCCAATAGTCCAGAGGACAGGAGCAGAATTCAAAACGATCTTGACAGATTAGAGAGATGAAGGGCCAAAACTCACGCAATGAAGTTCAACAGTGACAAATGCAAGATACTCCACTTTGGCATAAAAAATGAAATGCAAAGATACAGAATGGGGGACAATGAGGCCTGGCTCGAGAGCAGTACGTGTGAAAAAGATCTTGGAGTCCTTGTGGACAACAAGTTAAACATGAGCCAACAGTGGGATGTGGCGGCAAAAAAAGCCAATGGGATTTTGGCCTGCATCAAGAGGACCATAGTGTCTAGATCTAGGGAAGTAATGCTCCCCATGCTCTATTCTGCTTTGGTTAGACCACACCTGGAATATTGTGTCCAATTCTGGGCACCACAATTGAAGAGAGATATTGACAAGCTGGAATGTGTCCAGAGGAAGAAGGCGACTAAAATGATCAAGGGTCTGGAGAACAAGCCCTATGAGGAGCGGCTTAGGGAACTGGGCATGTTTAGCCTGAAGAAGAGAAGGCTGAGAGGAGATATGATAGCCATGTATAAATATGTGAGAGGAAGCCACAGGGAGGAGGAGGGAGCAAGCTTGTTTTCTGCTTCCCTGGAGACTAGGACGGAAAGGAACAACGGCTTCAAACTACAAGAGAGGAGATTCCATCTGAACATGAGGAAGAACTTCCTGACTGTGAGAGCCGTTCAGCAGTGGAACTCTCTGCCCCTTGAGGAGTGTGGTGGAGGCTCCTTCTTTGGAAGCTTTTAAGCAGAGGCTGGATGGCCATCTGTCGGGGGTGATTTGAATGCAATATTCCTGCTTCTTGGCAGAATGGGGTTGGACTGGATGGCCCATGAAGTCTCTTCCAACTCTTTGATTCTATGATTCTATGATTCTATGAAATCAATAAAATCCTAAGAATGTTGCGTCTTTGTTTCAGGCCCAGGAAGCCTGTGGGCCCCTGGAGATCGATTCGGCCCTCAGCCTGGTGCAGAGCCTGGAGCGGGACCTGCAGGAAGCCAAGGCGGCCGCCCGGGACGGCAAGCTGAAGCCCCTTCCGGGGGAGACGGTGAGCAGAGGGGCTGCCATTGGCATGAAGATGAAGAGCTTGTGCGGGACACGAGGGCTGGCTGAACCATGGGGAGGAAGTCCGGGGGGGGGGGGGTGTCTCCTGGGACTTAGCGGACCCCTTTCTGACCGCTTGCCTGCCTTAGATGGAGAAATCGGCCCAGGACCTTGGGAACAGCACCAAAGCCGTCAGCTCGGCCATTGCCCAGCTGCTGGGAGAGGTGACCCAGGGCAATGAGAACTACACAGGTACGTAAGGCCTCCTCTGCAGGTGGGTTGCAGCACGTTCGTCACTAGCACTTTAGTCAGGCATGGGTAAACTTAGGCTGTTAGTTTAAAGGTAAAGGTAGTCCCCTGACATTAAGTCCAGTCATGTCTGACTCTGGGGTGTGGTGCTCATCTCCATTTCTAAGCCGAAGAGCCAGCGTTGTCCGTAGACAACTCCAAGGTCATGTGGCCAGCATGACTGCATGGAGCGCCGTTACCTTCCCGCCGGAGCGGTACCTATTGATCTACTCACATTTGCATGTTTTCGAACTGCTAGGTTGGCAGAAGCTAGGGCTGACAGCGGAAGCTCACGCCGCTCCCCGGAATCGAACCTGTGACCTTTCGATCAACAAGCTCAGCAGCTCAGTGCTTTAACCCACTGCGCCACTGGGGGCTCCAAGGCTGTTAGTTTAGGAACTTGAAAAAAGAATAGGGGAAAACACCAGGAATTGATCAGTGGTTAAAGAAAATAAGGGAAATAAAAGACATGGACAAATTAACTTTTCTACTAAAGGAAAATTCGGGAAACCCAACTAAACAGACAGATTGGTCACTGATGGACGAATATGAAGAAATGAAAAAAATTAAAGAATCATAAAACTCTTATTAAAGGGAATGTAAGAAGAAGGAAGTTTTATTATGTTAAAATCAATACAGAACACGATGTAATACAATAATACAGAACACTATAGAACACATAATTTTGAAACTGCAAAGGATTGGATGGAAGTCACCAGGACTTTTATTTTTATCTTTTTAAAATCATTTTTATCAGGTTTTTTTCCCTTTTTTTGTAGTATTACTTGAGTATTACTTTTTCTGTTATTATTGTTCTCCTACTTTACATGTGAAAAACTTTTTTTCTTTTCTACCACGTTACCTTTTCCCCTAACCTTTCTTTATCAATATATATGTACATGTACATATACATATACATATATATATATATATATATATATATATATATATACACATACATACATACACACACACACACACACACACACACACAAATATATACACACATACACACACTAGCTCTGCTGTGGCCAACCTTCCCTTCCTTCCCTCTTTCCTTCCATCCCTCTTTTTCTTTCCCTTCTTCTTTCTTCCTTCTCTACCTGTTTTTTTCTCTCACTTTCTTTTCTCTTTGGTTTCATCCTTCCCTCCCTCCCTCCCTCCCTCTTTCTCTCTTTCATTCCTTCTCTCCTTCCTTCCCTCTTTCACTTTTTTATTTCCTTTTCTCCTTCCTTCCTTCTCTACCTTTCTTTCTTTCCTTCTCTACTTCTTTCTCTCTTTCTCTCCCTCTTTCTCTCCTTCCTTCCTTCCTTCCCCCTTTCTGTGTATGTGTTTTGTGTGTGCATATATGTGTGTATATATTTCTGTATATATTTGTGTAAATGTGTATATATATGTGTGTTTGTGTATATATGTGGTTTTGCGCATTTTTTTTTGTTTTTTGGCTTTTTAAGTCTCTTCTGTTGTATTTTCCAGTGTTTTTATGAGTGCTGGTCACTCGTTGGCCTGAGAGGTGTCTTGTGTCCAAATTTTGTGTCAATTTGTCCAGTGGTTTTTGAGTTATGTTAATTTCACAAATGAACATTACATTTTTATTTATATAGATAAAGAAAAAAGAATAGGGAATAAGAGACTGGATAATACTCCTCAAAGGAGAACAAAACCTCAAAGGACAAGAACGGAAGCTACAACCATCTTCCACCCCCTTCCCTCTCCCCATTATTGACCCTCTCTTTCCATTTCCCTAACCCTATCAAATCCCTACCCATTTTTTCACCCCCTCACCCTACCCTCACACCCTATTTATTTCCCTACATAATTTTATGTAAAGGATCAATTGAAAATGTGAATCAAAATTATTTTAAAAATAAACTTAGGCTGTTAGGAATTGTGAGAGCTGAGTGTTGTGACTCAGCTGGAACCACAGACACAGACTGATAGTGTTGTGACTCAGATGGCATCTCAGAGTGATGAGGATGATGGGATTCAGGTTCACAATCAGGTTCAAAATGTTCCTGTTGTAGACAATGAGGAGCAAGGTGTGCAAGTTCAGTTTCCCACAGCAGGGAAGGATGTTTTTGATACTGAAACTAGTCAGGTGCAAATTGACTCAGGAAAGGAGGAGAGTTCTCAGCCTGATAGTAAGCAGGAAGGCAACCAGGCTGACACTAACGAGCAGCCTGACCTTGATGAAACGGGAGTCTTAGATTGGGCTGACCATTTGGAATTCAGAGTTCGAAGGAGTGTGAGAATAGCCAACAAGAAGGAGGTCTGAGGCCAAAGAAATGCTTTCATGTATTGCAAAGGGTATTAAGCAGTGTGTTTGAAAACAAACCTTTGTCAGAGCAACTTCTCGCTCAACCAAGCAGCTTGTGCTCGTTTGCCTGGATTATCTTGCAGTTCTTGTGTCCATGGTCTTGGGATTTTGTCATGCTCTCACGGGACTTTGTTTCATTGGTGCCTCTTGGAATCCTGCTTTATAGTATTATGTTTTATTGATCTTTGGAACATTACTTGTTTTTTAAACTTTTCATCTTTTATTTTTTAATAAACTACAAAGACTTCAGCCTGTGTGCCGTTCTGGTGATTTCAGCAAGGTGAATCTATTCTGAGGTGCAGCACTGAAGTCCAAAACACCTGGAGTGCCGGCCAGAGTTTGCCCATGTGTGCCTTAAGGTCAGGCTCTCCCTCGATCTTCTGTTTCTTCGTCCTCCCCCTCTTGCAGGGATCGCGGCCCGGGATGTGGCCCACGCGCTGCGCTCCCTCAGCCAGGCGGCACGCGGCGTAGCGGCCAACACGGAAGACCCCCAGGTGCAAGCGGCCGTCCTGGACTGCGCTGGAGACGTCATGGACAAGGCCGGCAACCTGATTGAGGAGGCCCGCAAGGCCGTGGCCAAACCGGGAGACCCGGAGAGCCAGCAGCGCTTGGCACAGGTGAGTTGAGGGCAGGAGTTGAGTCTGGCTTGCCTTCATTGACCGTGACCCCCCGCCAGATGCAAGGCCATTTTTGCTGGGGCACAATGGGGGTCGCCCGGTGAGTGGGGCAGTGCTTCCCACCCAGAATGGGAGGCTGAACCCCATGGGTGGGTGTCTCCCTCTCTCCCTCTCTCAGGTGGCCAAGGCCGTCTCTCAGGCCCTCAACCGCTGCGTGAACTGCCTGCCAGGGCAACGGGATGTGGACGCCGCCATCCGCACCATCGGCGAGGCTAGCAAGAGGCTCCTGGCTGAATCGGTGAGTAACCCTCCACTTAGTTATTTATTTGTTTGTTTGTTTATTGTGGCATTTCTATGCCGCCCTTCTCACCCCGAAGGGGACTCAGAGCAGCTAACAAGATATATATACATACAATACATTGTATTATTAGAATAGTATAATATTAGTATTAGATATTACTATATTGTATTATACGATTATATTGTAATATTATTAGTAATATTACATGTAATGTATTGTCAAAGGCTTTCATGGCTGGAATCACTAGGTTCTTGTGGGTTTTTTCGGACTATATGGCCATGATCTCAAGGCATTTTCTCCTGATGTTTTGCCTGCATCTATGACAAACATCCTCATAGAATCATAGAATCATAGAATCAAAGAGTTGGAAGAGAGCTCATGGGCCATCCAGTCCAACCCCATTCTGCCAAGAAGCAGGAATATTGCATTCAAATCACCCCTAACAGATGGCCAGCCAGCCTCTGCTTAAAAGCTTCCAAAGAAGGAGCCTCCACCACACTCCGGGGCAGAGAGTTCCACTGCTGAACGGCTCTCACAGTCAGGAAGTTCTTCCTAATGTTCAGATGGAATCTCCTCTCTTGTAGTTTGAAGCCATTGTTCCGCATCCTAGTCTCCAAGGAAGCAGAAAACAAGCTTGCTCCCTCCTCCCTGTGGAGGATGAGGATGCTTGGTAATGAGGATCCTCTCATTACCTCTGAGGATGCTTGCCATAGATGCAGGCGAAACGTCAGGAGAAAATGCCTCGAGAAAAACCCACAAGAACCTATTACATGTAATGTAAATATATAATTATAATATCTTATTATTAGTATTAGTATTCTATTGCATTACATTGTAATATTAGAAATATTATGGACAGATTATGGTGAATTTTCCAAAAAAAAAAAAGAAGACATTAAGAATGAGATAAGGAGATGGGAGGAGGTAGCAAAAGGGAGTGAGAGGAAGGGCCAGAGAGGAAGGCCGTTCCCCTTGAGGAATGCTGCAAAGCCAAACACCCCCAGCCTTGCATGTCTTCCTCTTCAGTCACAGGTGAACTCCTGCAGACCTTGAGTGATTGTCCCTCGGAATGCAGGAGGCTGCCCTTTCTCTGGGTTAGGTTCCTGGAGGCGGTCTTGTCCAGGACTCTAATTGGCAGGCTCCCCAGAAGCATTTCTGCCAAGGCCTTCTAGCCCTCCCTGGTATCATACAGTGGGTTTCCTATTGGACAACTGACCGTGTTTAGGTTCTAGAGAACTGGGCAATGTCTGAGTTTGTGGTTCAGGGCGTCCATCCAACCCACCAAAGCCACCAAGGTCCTCTGTGTCCTCCTCCCCTGAAAAGTCCAGTTGGGTTTATCTTTAGTTCCAGGCTACCAGGGTGTTGGTCATAGTTTCATTGCAGGTTCTGGTTGAGGTGGGTATAGCTTGGTGAGGATGTTGTGTTTGGGGTGGTGATGCAGGTGCCTGGTGTTGTCATCTTTGCCATGGTTCCTGCAGTGCAAGTCCTAGTAGTCAGCAGCCCAGTATGCGACCGCTTCTTCTTCACCAACTTGAAGGCATGGCCAGCTGCTTCACCTCCAGACCATTGCAGAGTCTCTTATCTTCTTTTTCTGTCCTCTTCTCCCCCCCCCCCCCATCCACCCAAGTTCCCACCAAGTGCCAAGAACTTCCAGGAGGCCCAGAGCCACTTGAACCAGGCCGCAGCTGGTCTCAACCAGTCCGCCAATGAGCTGGTGCAGGCCTCAAGAGGCACCGCCCAGGACCTGGGCAAGGCTTCCGGCAAGTTTGGCCAAGACTTCAATGAGTTCCTTCAGGCCGGCGTGGAGATGGCCGGCCAGTCCCCGGTGAGAGCTGCTCCTTGGTGTGGCCGAGGGGGGTGGGTCTCTTGGGTGGTCTCCTTGGGTAGGGTTTACCGGTGGCAGTCAATTGGGTTGATGGAGATGTTTGGTTTAAGTATGGAGGATGGGGTGCCAGGGGGCAAGTGTCCCAACCAGCTCCAGCGCGTGACCATTTGATCCTCTCTCTTCTCCTCTGCCACAGTCCAAGGAAGCCCAGGCCCAGGTGGTCTCCAACCTGAAGAGCATCTCCATGTCATCCAGCAAGCTCCTGCTGGCCGCCAAGGCCCTCTCGGCTGACCCTGCTGCCCCCAACCTCAAGAACCAACTGGCAGCCGCTGCTCGGTAGAGTCCTCTGCTGGAACGTGGGGTGGGACAGAGTTGGGGGGTCTCTCCTGAGCCCTTTTTTGTGGGGGGAGGAGAATGGCTAAGCTTCACTGGCTTGAGAAAACTATCCAGCCATTCTGCCCAGAGGGGACTCATGGGGTGCCCACTACCATTGCAGAGCGGTGACGGACAGCATCAACCAGCTGATCACCATGTGCACCCAGCAAGCGCCAGGACAGAAGGAGTGTGACAACGCCCTGAGAGAGCTGGAGGTGATGTGGGTGGGATGGGCTACATTTGCCCAGGTTGGCTAGGAGGAAATGAGGCTAAGGGGTCCTCAGCAGCAGGGTTTGGTGGTCTGCTGACCGCTCTCTTTCCTTCCCCGCTGCCCTCTAGACTGTGCGAGAGCTTCTGGAGAACCCCACTCAGGCGGTCAATGACATGTCCTACTTCAACTGCCTGGACAGTGTCATGGAGAACTCCAAGGTGAGTGTGTGTTGGGGGGGGGGAGGCACCTCCCTGTCTCTTGGGTGGCCCATAAGGCTGGGTTTTTTGTGTCACTTGCTTTGCCTATGGTCCTTCTGGATTGAGACCCCCTCCTCAGGGCAGGGGCAAGGTAGGGGTCCAAAGGCATCTCTCTCAAGTCACAAGAGAGTCCCAGGTGTGTCGGAAGGTCACCTTGGGGGAGAAATGGAAGTTGGGCTCTGGCTTGGCCAGGACAGGATTATTTGTGGCTCTTGCTTTGCCTGGGGTCCTGCTGGATTGAGACCCCTCTCCTCAGGGCAGGGGCCAGCCAGGGGTCTAGAGGGAGCTCTCCCAAGTCACAAGAGGGTCCCAGGTGTGGCGGAAGGTTGCCTTGGGGGAGAAATTGAAGTTGGGCTCTGGTTTGGCCAGGACAGGATTATTTGTGGCTCTTGCTTTGCCTGGGGTCCTTCTGGATTGAGACCCCCCTCCTCAGGGCAGGGGCAAGGTAGGGGTCCAAAGGCAGCTCTCCCAAGTCACAAGAGGGTCCCAGGTGTGTCGGAAGGTCACCTTGGGGGAGAAATGGAAGTTGGGCTCTGTCTGGCCAAAAGTCCTGGCCTCTGGAACACTTTTTGGAGCACCAGGTATTGTAAACTGAGAGTTAAACCAAAATCAGGATGTGACTGTAACCAGATAGTTAGACTTTCCCCTTGCTGAGACCAAACCATGAAAGAACTCCCTGTTGAGGGTGAGGGTCCCTTTGTGAAGACATCCACCAGCTGCCAGGTTGTCACACACAAAGCAGCTGTGTTTGCTGCCATTGTGGTGAGCCTTGCAGGGGATGTCCTGCTCTGGCTTGGGCATGGAATTCATCACCTTGGAATGTATTTCCATAAGTGGCCCTTAGCCAAACCCCACGGCCGGCCAGCTGATGCCCTCTCTTCCTCTTGCAGGTCCTGGGGGAGGCCATGGCGGGCATTTCCCAGAATGCCAAGAACAGCAAGCTGCCCGAGTTTGGCGAGTCCATCAGCACCGCCTCCAAGGCTCTCTGCGGTTTCACTGAAGCCGCTGCCCAGGTAAGGAAGTGCGGGAAGGGCACGATTCCTTCTTGTCCCCCACGTGCTGTGCTGTGTTGTGTTTGGTGCCCATTGCACGAGGAATGTGACCAAGAGGCTGTTAGGAAAAACTACCCCAAAATATACAGCAGAGCATCCAAAAACAAACAGGATACAAAAGTTGAGCATTCAGTTCATTAGCGAGCAGAGCGTGAAGTGCCGTGTGATGTGGCTGTAAAGAATCCAGAGCTTAGGAGGCAAAGATGCAAAGTCCAATCTTAAAAAAATCACGAAGGATATATTTACAATAATAAGGACTGTTCCGTCTTCCAGGAGCTTGGTTTGCATTGCCCCTTAGTTGCATGAAATACCTTCCTTTTGCATTTCTCCCAGGGTTGCTACAGTCTCAGCAGCACCCTGAAAGTTAACTATTAACAGGGGCTTAAAGCCAGCCTGCAAAAGCCTTTTGCTGTTATTGGTTTAAAAAAGTATCTCTTTGGTCCAGAGACCGCCCTTTTTCCTGGGGATGAGAACTCCATTTTGGAGAAGCTCTTCTGCCTTCTTCAGTTTAGAAAAAGCCTCGGATGTGCTTGTGGTCAAGCTAGGCAGTTAATTTTAACTCTTTAATAGTTAAAATTAAAAATATGCCCAGCATATTTTTAATTTTAACTATTACGTTTGGCCCTGCGATAGATTTTAATGCGTCGTGGTGTTTTGTTAATGTTATTATTTATTTATTTATTAATTTACTTTGCTTCTCTACGGCTGTATCTCAAGCCCGAAGGCGACTCACGGCGGTTCACAAACAGTAAAAACAGTAGAAACAGCAGTGGTTCCATACAACATATAACAATTGACTTAACACATTATCCATAAATTACCAATAAGCAATTACAATACACAATTATTACAAAAAACAACCGTGCCCAATCTTCTCATCATCCAAGCGTAGTCCAGGTTCGTCGTCCATTGTTCCATTCCTATGTTCCATTACCAGATTGCACTCAATTACTCAAACGCCTGCACAAACATCCAGGTCTTCACCTTTTTGCAGAATACCATTAGAGATGGTGCCAGTCTAATGTCCGTAGGAAGGGCGTTCCACAGCCGAGGAGCCACCACCGAGAAGGCCCTATCTCTCGTCCCCGCCAGCCGAGCTTGAGAAGCAGGCGGGATCGAGAGCAGGGTCTCCCCGGAAGATCTCAAAGTCCTGGTGGGTTCATAGGCAGAGATGCGGTCAGATAGGTAGCTTGGGCCGAAACCGTTTAGGGCTTTAAAGGCCAATGCCAGCACTTTGAATTCAGCCCGGTAGCAGATCAGTAGCCAGTGGAGTTGGCGCAACAGGGGGGTTGTATGCTCCCTGCGCTCCGCTCCTGTTAAAATCATGGCTGCCGAGCGTTGGACTAGTTGGAGCTTCCGAGCCGTCTTCAAAGGCAACCCCACGTAGAGAGCGTTGCAGTAGTCTAAACGGGATGTAACCAGAGCGTGGACTACCGTGGCCAAGTCAGACTTCCCAAGGTACGGGCGCAGCTGTTATTGCTTTGCTTTGTTATTGCTTTGCTTTGTTTTGATTTCATTTTGTTGTATTGTTGTCGTTGTTTTTACTGTTGTATTTGGGCTTGGCCTCATGTAAGCCGCGCCGAGTCCTCCGGGAGATGGTAGCGGGGTACAAATAAAGGTTGTTATTATTATTATTATTATTATTATTATTATTATTATTGTGAGTATGGTTACCCTCTTGCCTTTGAAACCGGTGCTGAGCTCAGATAGGGGAAGACCTGCTCTTTTTAGAGATAGCAGGTCGGCGCTGGGGCAGAGAATATCTCAGGATTTCTCTGCCATTGAGAGAGGCTCTATTACTTCATCCCCAAACTAATCTTGAGCTTTGATAGGGAAAGACCTGCTCTTTCTTAAAAAAGCAGCTCAGGGTTAGGGTAAAGAATCCCAGGATTTTTCTACCGTTGGGGGAAAGTTAACTCAGCAGCTGAAGGAAAAAGGAAAGAACATCTATATAATTTCACAAGTTGACTGCTTGTGTTTGTAACTTCATCAAGCTGTGCCAAGTCTGTCAAGGACTTTGAAAAATAAATGTTCTGTTTGATGTTCAAATCTGGATTGGCCTCAGTTGCTGAGAATCCTAAGCTTCTAAGTAAGGCACCTGCAGTTCACCCGGATAAAGAAAAAAGCGCATCTTTATTTTAACTTTTTATAGTGTCTGGGTGTGACGGCACAAAAACTAACTACAATTCTTCATAGTAAAGAACTGGGCCTGAGGCCTACTCTAACGCCCATCTCTTTTAAGGTTTCAGAGAGGGAAAACTCAGTCACTACATCTCTTCCAACACATGAGCAGAGAAAGATCTCAAAGCACACAGCACATACTCATAGAATCATAGAATCATAGAATCCAAGAGTTGGAAGAGACCTCATGGGCCATCCAGTCCAACCCCATTCTGCCAAGAAGCAGGAATATTGCATTCAAATCACCCCCAACAGATGGCATTCAAATCACCCCCGACAGATGGCTCCTTCCAAAGAAGGAGCCTCCACCACACTCCCTCCGGGGCAGAGAGTTCCACTGCTGAACGGCTCTCACAGTCAGGAACTGTGCCACTCTTCCTCATGTTCAGATGGAATCTCCTCTCTTGTAGTTTGAAGCCATTGTTCCATTGCGTCCTAGTCTCCAAGGAAGCAGAGCACTTTGTTCTCCATAAAGTGTGAGAAAGCAGAAGGCAGATTCAAAAAGCTTGTAGTAGAAAAGGATCCATTCTAAACAACCAATCAGAATGAGAGCAGAAACAGAGACAGGAGAATAATAAATAAATAAATAAATAAACTTTATTTATACCCCTCCACTATCTCCCTAAAGCGGACTCGGGGCAGCTAACATGAAGCCAAGCCTGAAGATATAATACAGCAAAATACAGAAATCAGATACATTCCCAACTGTCATACAGGAGACGTGAGGGAAGGGAAACCCTTAGTCTGTACTAAGCTAACTAAACTGTTGCTCATTGAGGACTTGAGACTTGGTCAGCGTGGGGTTGAATCCCAACAGGGCAGCGTCACAGAGTCTCTCCCCACTTAGTTCCCTTCCGTTCTCTGCTCTCACCCCTCCTCTTCTGTCCCACCTTTGCTCCTAGGCCGCCTACCTGGTGGGCGTCTCCGATCCCAACAGCCAGGAAGGGCAGCAAGGCTTGGTGGACCCCACCCAGTTTGCCCGTGCCAACCACGCCATCCAGATGGCCTGCCAGAACCTCATCGACCCGGCTTGCACCCAGTCCCAGGTAAGGGGCCGCTGTCGTGAGCCACTCAGCAGAAGGGCAGGTGGCCAGTTGGTGAACAGGCAAAGCAAATCCTCTCCTGAAATTCCTGCAAGGGATCTTGTGGGAGGTGGGACACCCCCAGACCCGACCCCAAAGCCCAAGAGAGAGGTGCCACGCGGTCTGGTGGCTCTGCCTTGGGAGCAGAAGCAGGGACTTGAAGGGAAGGGAGGAAGAAGGAAGGAAGGAAGCGTGCCTTCTTCTGCCTGGATGGGGCAAGGGAGGGTGCCTGTGGGTACAAAGGGCTGAGATGAGCGAGCCTTGTTTGGCCCCGCAGGTCCTGTCGGCAGCCACCATCGTGGCCAAGCACACGTCCGCCCTCTGCAACACCTGCCGCCTGGCCTCCTCCCGCACGGCCAACCCGGTGGCCAAGCGCCAGTTCGTCCAGTCGGCCAAGGAAGTGGCCAACAGCACCGCGAACCTCGTCAAGACCATCAAGGTACCGCTCTCCCCTCACTCGCGTTCAGTCTGGTGTGGGTGGCTCTTATCAAGGGAGCTCGCCAGTCTGCAACGCTGGGGCTTGAACCCGTTACCCGATGGCCCTTAGGCACGGGGAATCTGATGCCTGGCACTTGCAGGTAATAATAATAATAATAATAATAATAATAATAATAATAATCTTTATTTATACCCTGCTACCATCTCCCCAAGAGACTCGGTGCGGCTTACATGAGGCCAAGCCCAGTAGTGCATTACTACAAAATATTATTTATTTATTTATTTATTTACAGTATTTATATTCCGCCCTTCTCACCCCGCAGATTACAGTGAACATATATATGCAAACATTCAATGCCAATTTTGACATACAAGGTATACAGACATACACAGAGGCTATTTAACTTTTCTGGCCGCCAAGGGAGCTGTCGCTTTCATCGTCCATCTGTGACGCTGATGAAGTACTTCTGCATTCCCCACATGCTTTTGCTGGAGTCTTTTTGATGACCTCATAAATTAGTTAAATTAGCCTCCCCTACCTAATTTTCCTACTTGAGAGATGCAACTGTCTTTCCGGTTGCAAAGGTCGACAACAGGCTACACACAATTGGTTGGAAGCCCACTCCAACCCAGGCTGGCTTCGAACTCATGACCTTTGGTCAGAGTGATCTTAATGCAGCTGACACTCAGCCAGATGCGCCACAATCCCGGTGCACTGTTTTATTATTTTAAAACCAAAACACAAAACAAACATCGTAATGAAGTAAATAAAACATAAGAAAATAATAAAACAGTGCAAAAAATACAATCGCAATGAGTGGGCCACATGAACAAGATAAAATGATTAAAACTCAGGATGAGATAGAAATGGAACGGAAAATATTTGTGCGGGAGAGATGGGATCTGAAGCCAGTTCCTTCTTGCTGGCAGGGAAGGAGGGGGGGGAGGAGGGGTGCTCCTGTTATTCATTTCAGTGGTGTACCCCCCCCCCCCGCAGCCCCTCGGTTCCCCCTCCCCAGGCCATGAGGAAGCACAGCCTGCAAAACAGAGGAACTGAAAAGGGGGCTTTGGCAACGCAAAACCTGGTGTTAGCCTAGTATATATGTCATTTGCCAGAAGCCACTGAAGGTCCAAGTCTCTACCCCTATCCGCCAATATGGCCACGTGACATCAGTGAATGCCTCTCTGGCTCATGGGATCAACCATTGACCAAGGAAAGGGATCTAGCTGGAGGCAGAAAGAATAACAGAAAATCGCTGGGTTGTTGTAGGTTTTTTTGGGCTATATGGCCATGTTCTAGAAGCATTCTTTCCTGACGTTTTGCCTGCATCTATGGCAAGCATCATCAGAGGTAGTGAGGTCTTCTGAGGATGCTTGCCACAGATGCAGGTGAAACGTCAGGAGAGAATGCTTCTAGAACATGACCATATAGCCCAAAAAAACCTGCAACAACACAGTGATTCCAGCCATGTAAGCCTTCGAAAATACATTGGATAATAATAATAATAATAATAATAATAATAATCTTTATTTATACCCCGCCACCATCTCCCCAGTGGGGACTCAGGGCGGCTAACATGAGGCCAAGCCCAGACAGTACAGTACAACGCAATAATATACAGAATGCAAAAAAAAAAAAAAAAAAAAAAACTTAGATCAGAAAATAATTACAGTAGCAAAACAAAACAATAAAGCAAAATTAACACAATATAAAATCAGACAGGAAGGGCAGGCCAAATGGACGAGATAAAATGATAAAACCCTGGGTGAGATAGGAATTGAAAATGTGTAAGTGAGAGGAGACCAAGAAGGATAAACAGTGGGGTACGGCTTTCAGTTTAGGGCAGGGGAAAGTGCATCATAGGGGCAACACTATAGGTGGGGCAAACAGAAGTGGAATAAATGGTCACTCTCCAAAAGGAGAATCCATTGGTTGGAGGATGCAAAGAGCAGAAGACAGCTCCTCTGGTCATCACTCCCAGATGATAGCCTCCAATGCCCTTTACCATTGTTATCTGGAAGTGATGGGAATTGTAGTCCTGGAATATGTGGAAGGCTGTGGATGCCCAACCTGCCAGGGCTGGAGGGGATCAGGTGCTCAGTCAAAGGCAGGTGTCCCCCTGTGGTTCCCTGTCAGCTCCAGAGGTACAGCCAGTGGTTGAGGCTGATGGGAATTGGAGTCCCACAACATCTAGCCAGCCAGAGGTTGGACTCCTGCTTCCAGGACCTCTTTCCAGCCATAAAGTTGGGTATTTCTCCCTTTTGGAGGGAGTCTTCTGTGCCTCATGAAGCCAGATGAGGCAGGAGGGGGTCCCCTGCTTTTTCCCCTGGGGGTGGGCTTCTCTCCCCCAAGGAGGGGAGGCTGACCTTTGTGTCCCCCTCAGGCCCTGGACGGGGCGTTCACCCCAGAGAACCGGGAGCGCTGCCGTGAAGCCACAGCTCCCCTCATCGAGGCTGTGGACAACCTGACCGCCTTTGCCGCCAACCCCGAGTTTGCCACTGTCCCGGCTCAGATCAGCCCAGAGGTACGTACGGCCCTGGAATCGGGCGGAGCAGGGGAAAAGGAGCCACTGCCACACATCTCACCCAGCCCTTGGGTGGCCAAGAATGGCTTTCTTTAGGGGAGGGGGCCCTTGCAGAGCCATGGCTGGGAACCCTTGAGCAATGACCACCTCCCTCTCCCCTTTCCTGCCAGGGCCGCAGAGCCATGGAGCCCATCGTCGCCTCGGCCAAGACTATGCTGGAAAGCTCTGCCGGCCTCATCCAGACCGCCCGCTCGCTGGCCGTCAACCCGAAGGACCCGCCCAAGTGGTCTGTCCTGGCCGGACACTCCCGGACCGTCTCCGACTCCATCAAGAAGCTCATCACCAACATGAGGTAGGTGTTGCAACCCAGAGCAGGAAACGAGACCATAAGATAACAATCCACCACACTTGACTGTGGGAAAAAACAATCCCTTTTTATTGATGCAAAATGGTTACAAAATAGAAGAAAATGCAAAGTCAAAAAGCCATTGTAAAATTCAGCAGTCAAGAATATCTATGAACTAGATCAAAATCCAAAAGCAACACTGTAAAAACCTGGAACCTGTTAGCAATCCACTAACCGTACTTGGAGCACTAGAAGCCTCTTGGGATGTAAGCCACGGGAAACGGGAAATCTGCCAAGGTAATGCCTCAGTCTAAACGATGTCTGATCTAATGAGGCAACCTGGCGAGAGGCACTTAAAACTGAAGAAACTGTTTCATGACACGCCTCCAGGCTTTGAAGCCTGTGTTTCCTTTTCCCTTAATCTGCTTGACCTTCGCAGACTCTGCGATTCACTCCTGTTTTTCCAAGTCTGTCTTTTTCTATCCTCATTAAGGAACCCAGGTGTTAACTCCTCTGAAGAGCTATCACCGCTTGGCTCTGCAACATTCTCATCAGAATGTGTAATTTCACTTTCCAAGCCACTGACCTCAGAATCAACATTTTCATTATCATCAGGGAAAAATACATTTTCAGTAGCATCAGGAAATACAATCAGAGAATCAGGTTCAGGTTCACATGCAGGGTGAACCCCAACAGTAGGTGTGGCCCAGTCCAGAACAGTGGCAAAGGACCATTCAGTGGTGGCTCTGGGCTTCCTGGTGGTCCGGAGTGAGCCTTGGCCTGGCATGTTGGACAATGTAGCAGTGGGACCCAGAGAGGGGGGGCTTGAGTGGTGCAGGGATGAGGCGTGGGAGCCAGAGAGGAGGCCTCTTGGCTAACCATCTGTGGCAATTCCCTCAGGGACAAGGCCCCTGGGCAGCGCGAGTGCGACGAGGCCATTGAGCAGCTGACCAAGAGCATCCGGGACGTGGACCAGGCTTCCTTGGCCGCCATTAGCCAGCAGTTGGCGCCCCGCGAGGGCATCTCCCATGAGGTGAGTGGGTGGGGAAGAGCTCTCTTGTGCTGGTGCGTCACTAAGATATGGAGGCGGCCCTGACCATTGCTCGCTCAATGGCAGCTTTTAAGCCAGAAGGAGGAATCGGCCAGCCTTTTGTGGGTCTGGAGGGCTCCTTGACCCCAAGGAGCCCAGCACTTTGTTGCTCCTGCCTGGAGGACTCACCCTGTCGCAGTGCGCTGTTCCTGCACATAGTGCCTGCTCCTGCTCATCGTAATGTTCCATGTTGCTGTCTGAAAGGGGAAGGGGGTCTGCAAACTGAAGAAGCCCTCTCCATAGTCCATCCCAAGTTGTAGCAGCAGGGAGACTCCTTTGCACAGTAGAAGCCCCACCCTTTGGCTCATGCTTGCCAAGTTGCAGAAAAACAAAACTAGACTACTGCAATGCACTCTATGTGGGGTTGCCTTTGAAGACTGCTCGGAAGCTTCAAATAGTCCAGCGAGAGGCAGCCAGGTTAATAACTGGGGCGGCATACAGGGAGCATACAACTCCCATGTTACGCCAGCTCCACTGGCTGCCGGTTTGCTACCAGGCACAATTCAAAGTGCTGGCTTTGGCCTATCAAGCCCTAAACGGCCTGACCCAAATTACCTGTCCGAACGCATCTCCCTCTATGAACCGCCACGGAGATTAAGATCTTCTGGGGAGGCCCTGCTCTCGGTCCTACCACCATCGCATGTGCGTTTGGCGGGAACAAGAGACAGGGCCTTCTCCGTAATTGCCCCTGGTCTATGGAACTCACTTCCTAATGAGATCAGGTCAACCCCCTCCCTCTTGTCCTTTAGAAGGATGATAAAAACGTGGCTGTGGGACCAAGCCTTTGGGACTGTGCAATGAGGAAGAGATGGGAACCCTTAGTGTGCTAACCAAAGTCGATATGGTTTCTGAAACAGTTTTAACTAGAGGATTTTAACATCAAGATGAGTGATTTTAATGTTTTTGTATGTGTATGGTTAGTACGTTTTGGCATTGAATGTTTGCTGTTTATATGTTGTGCTCCGCCCTGAGTCCCTTGAGTTGGGGTGAGAAGGGCGGAATATACATGCTTTAAATAAATAAATAAATACATTTTGTCAGAATGGAAAGTTGCTACCGTGGTTGGTCAGCCAGAGGAGGTGGTTCTGACCCCGTGCTTCCTGGGGCAGCTTTTCTAGGAATTCACCCCCACTTGGCCCCTTTCTCTCCCCACAGGCCTTGCACAACCAGATGATGACCGCCGTCCAGGAGATCAGCAACCTCATTGAGCCGGTGGCTGGAGCCGCCCGAGCCGAAGCCTCCCAGCTTGGGCACAAGGTACTGTGGGCCAACTTGTGTGTATGTCCTGCTCCGTGTCCTAGGAGGAGATGGGAGGCATTGGGTCAAACCCAGGAGGGAGACCAGTAAAGTGTCATGGCCTAAGGCAGTGGTTCTCAGCCTGTGGTCAGTGGACCACCAGTGGTCCCCAAGATTGAAAATCTGGTCTTTGGCCTCACCATTACTGCACTATTGGCTCTAAACCACATGGCAATGAGAGTGAATGGTCTCGCAAAACCCTCTTCTGGTTCCAAGACAACGGGGATGTCGGGAGGGGGAGGGGGACTACCCACGAAAGATTACTACGACCACATCACCCCCTAATTATTAAATATGGTTTCCTGTGGGTGGGCATATGGCGACTACTAGATGGTGTATGTTCTGTATCAGAAACTAGAGCTGAGGTGGTCTGTCCAATGCAGTTTTCTGAATCAGCACCACAAGTAACCAAGCTCAGTCTAAAGTTGACCAGAAACTCAGACATGTATGGCTTTACCTTGTAGGACTGTTTCTGAGGGATGTCAGTTGCTCTGGACCACTTTCAGATTGCCGTGAGGTTACTTACTTACTTACTTACTTAGGCGATCCCTTGTAGTCCAAGGATGATGGTCCTCCAAGTGTAGTATCCTGGCGGTGAGTCTGTAGGTGACTGTGGAGCCCTATTCTTGACCTGCATCTTCTCCCACAGTGAGGGCAAGTGGAAAGTGGTCCCGGTCGGAGTTGGCATGATGCTCCTTCCTCTTGGCACGTTTCTCTCTTTTGCCCTCCATTCGTGCCTCTTCAAATTCTGCAGCACTGCTGGTCACAGCTGACCTCCAGCTGGAGCGCTCAAGGGCCAGGGCTTCCCAGTTCTCAGTGCCTATGCCAGAGTTTTTAAGGTTGGCTTTGAGCCCATCTTTTCCTGTCCTCCAACGTTACGTTTTCTGTTCTTGAGTTCGGAATAGAGCAACTGCTTTGGGAGACGGTGGTCAGGCATCCATGAGGTTAGGCTACATATGGGACCGCAGAAGGTGCCTGCTGAACTGCACAAAGGGTGGGCATGGGGAGTGTTATCCCTGCAGGCAAGCTTTCCTTGTAGCGGCAGCCTCTTGCCCCATAAGCAATGGGTGCCAAGGCAGGAGTGTGCCAGTTTGCCCGTGGTCTTTCCTACTCAGTCCTAGGGAGGAGGGAGAGTTTGTGGCCTCCTCTGTCAGCTCTGGCCAAACTTGACTGACACATGAGGACTCACCAATGTCACCCCCTGACACCTTGGGGAGAGACTAAAGGGAGGACTTGTGAAGTTGGCGTCCCCTTTCTCGGCTGATGGAACAGAATGGCCTCCCATATTCACCTGTGGCTTCTCCATTCACTGCCTGGTTCCTTCCTATATGCAAAAAGGAGAAACCGAATGTTGGAGCCTACTCTTGTGTAATAAAGAAAATAGGACAGTCCTTGTGCAAGGACCTGTAGTCTACTCGTCTGTAGTAAAGACACATGAAGAATATTTTTTTCATCTTTCAAGAAAAGAACAAATTATTTCTGTTTAATGTGAATGTAACCATCTTATATTTTATTGACATTTGCATTTGTATGTATACATTGAGTTTGTTTAGATACATTTGCACTGCTGCAATTAGTGGATATTGATCTCTTCCTTCCCATATGAGTCATCCCTGCTCTTCCTATAGCTCAGGCATGGGCAAACTTCAGCCCTCTTCCAGATGTTTTGGACTTCAGTTAGGTCAAGAGTTAGGCCAAGAATTCTCACCTCCCCGTTGTGCAAAGAGAAGCGTTTGGGAGACCCTGAAAGGGGATATACCAGGCATGGGCAAAGTTTGGCCCTCCCTCCAAGTGTTTTGGACTTCAGTTTCCACAATTCTTAATTCTTGGCCTAACTGAAGTCCAAAACACTTGGAGGGAGGGCCAAACTTTGCCCATGCCTGGTATATCCCCTTGCAGGGTCTCCCAAATGCTTCTCTTTGCACAATGGGGAGGGAGAATTCTTGGCCTAACTCTGTGTCTTGAAACTCTTTGCAAAGAAGCCAGAGCAATGCAGGAGGCTAATCGCAGCTTTGATGCTCGAGCAAGAGCTAGTTCCCCAAGTCCCCCTTCTCCTTGTGCCATAGCAGGGCTTCAGTTCCAAGTCTTCCCTCTCTGCAGGTGTCTCAGCTGGCTCAGTACTTTGAACCGCTGGTGCTGGCAGCCGTGGGTGCCGCCTCCAAGATGCTCAACCACCAGCAGCAGATGAACCTCCTGGACCAGACCAAGACGCTGGCCGAGTCAGCCCTGCAGATGCTCTACACGGCCAAAGAGGCCGGCGGAAACCCCAAGGTGGGGCAGGTGGAGCCTGGGGGAGGGGAGACTGGGCGGTCAGCACAGATGTGCTCCCCCATGCGTGGACTGATGGCCAGAATCACCTGTCATATCCACCCATGGATGAGCGAGCATCACCAAAGTGTGTCCTCTTGATGTCCCACTCCTTGACTCTGAGCTGTGCTCTCTCCCCCCAGCAAGCGCCCCACACCCAGGAAGCCCTGGACGAGGCTGTGCAGATGATGAAAGAAGCCGTGGAGGACCTCACCGCTACCTTGAACGAGGCTGCCAGCGCAGCAGGCGTGGTGGGCGGCATGGTGGACTCCATCACCCAAGCCATCAACCAGGTGCGACAGGGATCCAGTGGGATGACTGGGCAGTGGGGCTGTGAGGCCGCAAGGGACAGGGCAAGAGGGCACCATCCTGGGCCCAGCCTGTGAGCCCCTTCCTCCTCTAACTGCGGGAGAAAGGAGAGCTTGCTGTGGACGGGAAGGTCTCCTGTGGACTTTGGGAGGACCTGTTGATGTGGTTGCAGGCGGCCATGGCACGTGTCCTCACTTGTGGGCTTACTGAAGGCCCACTGGCTAAGGCATGGCTACTCTGCTGGACTGCAGTGGCCCAGTGGCTGTTTGTCTGCCTGTGGCCACTGGATCTGGCATGAAATTCCCCCCAAAATCAGCAAAAGCCTCAATCGTTTTAGCCTCAGTATCATCTCTCTGTTGTTTTGGTCGGTCTTGAAATCTGAGTTTTCTCCCGCTTCTTAAGATCTAAGAGAGCACATCCAAACCCTCCTCTTGATCAGGTGTTGATTGGTTTCATGAATTCTCTAATTTCTCAGTTTTGAATTCTCTGGTTCACTCAAGTAAGTTTTCTGGTTATGTTGTCAGATTGTAGGATCTATATAGCAATATTAAATAACCACTCACAAGCCGGTTTTGCTTTGAAATGGATATATTGCTTGTATCTCTGCAGCAAAGAAAGACACTACTGACGTTTTCCCACCACCACTTCCTTTTATACACCTTTCCTACCCATCTGCTCCTCTTCTCAGTTTCCTTATTAGAACTTGTTGCTTCACAAGTTCCAAAACAAGGTTTCCAGTGCAATCTGCTAGCTTCAAAATGTCACAGAGAGAGAACTGATTCAGCCAGGATGATTCAGTCAGGATGTCACGGAGGGAATTTGTGATGTCTTCATGCCCTCAGAAATTGACTCCTGACACATGTCCAAAGAAATGTTTATTTCTTTCACGTCTGCAGAGAAGTTCCTTCTCATTTACGTCACTTCTTCAAAATGTTGGGCACATTCAGAACGAGATCTGGGGTGAAATCCTAGGACTACGTAGTTGGAAAGAGACCACAAGGGCCACTAGTCCAAACCCCTTCTGCCAGGCAGGAAAACACAATCAAAGCACACCACACACATGGCATCCAGAGAAGGAGATTATCCTCCTTGGGATGAAAAAAAAAACCAGAAGAAAATATAAATAGCAAAACCCACAGTTAAAAACCATTCAAGCATATTCAATGCATATTCAAAATTAAAGGAACCTCAGGCCCTGTTGTTTTGCCCCAGAGAAACATGGGAAGGGTGGGCTTGCTTTCTTGCAAGACCCCCCTCCCCGCTGTTTTTTTTTTTTTGGTGCTTTCATTCCATATATAGAATCATAGAATCCTAGAATCAAAGAGTTGGAAGAGACCTCATGGGCCATCCAGTCCAACCCCATTCTGCCAAGAAGCAGGAATATTGCATTCAAATCACCCCTGACAGATGGCCATCCAGCCTCTGTTTAAAAGCTTCCAAAGAAGGAGTATCCACCACACTCCGGGGCAGAGAGTTCCACTGCTGAACGGCTCTCACAGTCAGGAAGTTCTTCCTCATGTTCAGATGGAATCTCCTCTCTTGTAGTTTGAAGCCATTGTTCCATTGCGTCCTAGTCTCCAGGGAAGCAGAAAACAAGCTTGCTCCCTCCTCCTCCCTGTGGCTTCCTCTCACATATTTATACATGGCTATCATATCTCCTCTCAGCCTTCTCTTCTTCAGGCTAAACATGCCCAGCTCCTTAAGCCGCTCCTCATAGGGCTTGTTCTCCAGACCCTTGATCATTTTAGTCGCCCTCCTCTGGACACATTCCAGCTTAGAGTCAATATCTCTCTTGAATTGTGGTGCCCAGAATTGGACACAATATTCCAGGTGTGGTCTAACCAAAGCAGAATAGAGCATGGGGAGCATGACTTCCTTAGATCTAGACACTAGGCTCCTCTTGATGCAGGCCAACATCCCATTGGCTTTTTTTGCCGCCACATCACATTGTTGGTGGTAAATGGTGGTATCTCTGGATACCAGAGTGGCTCGGTCTCTGGAAGACCGAGCCACTCTGTTGAAGAATATCTTCCAGGAGACTGCTTGTTGGGCTACTACTTGCAGGGGTCACTCCAAGGCCCATGAGGGTTGGTGGCACTGGGCCGGACAGGCTCTCCGCACGGACGGTCAGTGCAACAGGGTCCTCGCAGCATTCATAGTGGTTACCACCATTTATTTATTTATTTACACTATTTCTATTCCGCCCTTCTCACCTGACAGGGGACTCAGTTCGGATTACAATGTACACATATATGGCAAATATTCAATGCCAAAGACACACAACAGATATAGACAGACAGACAGAGGCTATTTAACTTTTCTGGCCGCCAGGGGAGCTGTCGCTTTCATCGTCCATCTGCGACACTGATGAAGTACTTCCGCATTCCCCGCATGCTTGCTGGAGATTTTTATGGCCTCATAAATTAGTTAAATTAGCCTCTCCACGCATGGGTGAACCTAATTTTCCTATTTGACAGATGCAACTGTCTTTCATAGAATCATAGAATCCTAGAATCAAAGAGTTGGAAGAGACCTCATAGGCCATCCAGTCCAACCCCATTCTGCCAAGAAGCAGGAATATTGCATTCAAATCACCCCTGACAGATGGCCATCCAGCCTCTGCTTAAAAGCTTCCAATGAAGGAGCCTCCACCACACTCCGGGGCAGAGAGTTCCACTGCTGAACGGCTCTCACAGTCAGGAAGTTCTTCCTCATGTTCAGGTGGAATCTCCTCTCTTGTAGTTTGAAGCCATTGTCCCATTGCGTCCTAGTCTGCAAGGAAGCAGAAAACAAGCTTCCTCCCTCCTCCTCCCTGTGGCTTCCTCTCACATATTTATACATGGCTATCATATCCCCTCTCAGCCTTCTCTTCTTCAGGCTAAACATGCCCAGTTCCCTAAGCCGCTCCTCATAGGGCTTGTTCTCCAGACCCTTGATCATTTTAGTCGCCCTCCTCTGGACACATTCCAGCTTAGAGTCAATATCTCTCTTGAATTGTGGTGCCCAGAATTGGACACAATATTCCAGGTGTGGTCTAACCAAAGCAGAATAGAGCATGGGGAGCATGACTTCCTTAGATCTAGACACTAGGCTCCTCTTGATGCAGGCCAACATCCCATTGGCTTTTTTTGCCGCCACATCACATTGTTGGTGGTAAATGGTGGTATCTCTGGATACCAGAGTGGCTCGGTCTCTGGAAGACCGAGCCACTCTGTTGAGGAATATCTTCCAGGAGACTGCTTGTTGGGCTACTACTTGCATGGGTCACTCCAAGGCCCATGAGGGTTGGTGGCCCTGGGCCGGACAGCCTCTCCACATGGACGGTCAGTGCAACAGGGTCCTCACAGCATTCATAGTGGTTACCACCATTTATTTCTTTATTTATTTACACTATTTCTATTCCGCCCTTCTCACCTGACAGGGGACTCAGTTCGGATTACAATGTACACATATATGGCAAATATTCAATGCCAAAGACACACAACAGATATAGACAGACAGACAGAGGCTATTTAACTTTTCTGGCCGCCAGGGAAGCTGTCACTTTCATCGTCCATCTGCGACACTGATGAAGTACTTCTGCATTCCCCGCATGCTTGCTGGAGATTTTTATGGCCTCATAAATTAGTTAAATTAGCCTCTCCACGCATGGGTGGTACCTAATTTTCCTATTTGACAGATGCAACTGTCTTTCATAGAATCCTAGAATCCTAGAGTTGGAAGAGACCTCCTGGGCCATCCAGTCCAACCCCATTCTGCCAAGAAGCAGGAATATTGCATTCAAATCACCCCTGACAGATGGCCATCCAGCCCCTGCTTAAAAGCTTCCAAAGAAGGAGCCTCCACCACACTCCGGGGCAGAGAGTTCCACTGCTGAACGGCTCTCACAGTCAGGAAGTTCTTCCTCACATTCAGATGGAATCTCCTCTCTTGTAGTTTGAAGCCATTGTTCCATTGCGTCCTAGTCTCCAGGGAAGCAGAAAACAAGCTTGCTCCCTCCTCCTCCCTGTGGCTTCCTCTCACATATTTATACATGGCTATCATATCTCCTCTCAGCCTTCTCTTCTTCAGGCTAAACATGCCCAGTTCCCTAAGCCGCTCCTCATAGGGCTTGTTCTCCAGAACCTTGATCATTTTAGTCACCCTCCTCTGGACACATTCCAGCTTGACAATATCTCTCTTTCGGGTTGCAAAGGTCGACAACAAGCTGCACAATTGGTCAGAAGCTCACTCCGATCCGGGCTGGCTTTGAACTCATGACCTTTTGGTCAGTAGTGATCTTAATGCAACTGACTCCCAGCCAGCTGTGCAATAGTCCTGGTGCATTTATCTAGCAAAAGTGAACATATGTATGTATGTATGTATGTATGTAGGTAGGTAGGTGAGTATATTTGTGAACGCTTTCCACAAATATGCTCACAATTGGTCAGAAGCTTACAATACTGCACAATTGGTCAGAAGCTCACTCCGACCCGGGCTGGCTTTGAACTCATGACCTTCTGGTCAGAAGTGACCTAATGCAGCTGACACTCAGCCAGCTGCGCCACAATCCCGGTGCTATTAAGTGCCAACTGGCTCACCTTCTGGCCGTCCAACCGCCTTGCCCAGTGCCAAATTGTCACTAGGAACTGACCATGGGCCCCTGACCAGGAGACTGAGGCCACTGTGACCCCAAGGAGTAGCCCGTGTTCCATCAGAGCATCCCACGGAAGGAGTGTGTCTTGTCCTTCTTCTCTGCAGCTGGACGAGGGACCAGTAGGGGAACCGGACGGGGCCTTTGTGGACTACCAGACGACCATGGTGAAGACCGCCAAGGCCATCGCTGTGACCGTCCAAGAGATGGTGAGGAGGGCGCTGTGGGAGGGTGGCGAGGGGCTCCTCCATGCCCAGAGGTGGGGTGGAAGGGCCTCCTGAAGTGTGCTTCTCTTCACCATGGCGCCCTTCCTCGTCCGCAGGTCACCAAATCAACCACCAATCCAGATGAATTGGGCACGTTGGCCAACCAGCTCACCAGCGACTACGGACAGCTGGCCCACCAAGCCAAGCCGGCAGCCATTACTGCCGAGAACGAGGAGGTGAGGGCTGCCTTTTGAGCGGGAGGAGGAAATAAGCATGGCTGGTGCTGGGTAGGGGGTCTCCTGTTCAGAGGGGCAGTTCTAGAGTCTAGCAGAAGCTGGAAGGCATCCTTCTGGAGATAGATGCCTTCAAGGTAGACACCTTGGGAGAGTCCTTTCCTACTCATTGAGGCAAATGACCCCCCTCCCCCCATGGTGTTCCCAATTCTTATATATATATATATATATATTGTGTTGTCGAAGGCTCTCATAGCTGGAATCATTGGGTTGCTATCTGTCCTTTCATGACCGGAATCACAGGCTCTTTGTCCATATTCCAGAAGCATTCTCTCCTAGCATTTCGCCCACATCTATGGAGAGGTTGCGTGGCATATTGGAAACTAAGCAGTCTGTGTATATGGGTTTTGTGTGTGTATATATGCGTTTGGGGTGTGTGTATATATTTGTGTATATAAGTGTGTTTTGTGTCCATATGCATGTGTGTATACATATGTATATATTTGTGTATTTCTGTGTTTATATGTGTATATCTATATTGTGTATGTGTGTGTTTGTGTATATGCATATATGTGTATGTATGTGTGTATATTGTGTAGGTATATATGTATGTGTGTGCTTACATGTATGTGTGTGTGTGTCTGTATGTATGTATGTGTGCATGTGTATATGTATATGAATGTATGTGTATATGTATATATGGTTTATTGGGGGGGTTAAAGTCCATTCTGCTGTGGGGGGGGTTGTATGTTTTTAGGGGTGTTGGATGCTCGTTGGGCTATTAGGTTTGTGTCAAAATGTCATGTCATTCCATCCAGTGGTTTTTGAGTTATGTTTCTCCCACAAACAAACATTACATTAGGTTCTTGTGGGTTTTTTCGGGCTATAGAGCCATGTTCTAGAGGCATTTTCTCCTGACGTTTCGCCTGCATCTATGGCAAGCATCCTCAGAGGTTGTGAGGTCTGCTGGAACTGGGAAAAGGGGTTTATATATCTGTGGAATGGCTGGGGTGGGGCAAAGAGCTCTTCCCTGCTGCAGTTAGGTGTGAATGTTTAGCTGATCACCTTCATTAGCATTTGAAGGCCTGCCTGAGTCTGGGAAAATCTGTTGCTGGGAGGTGTTAAGCTGTGCCTGGTTTTTTCCTCTCTGTTGTTTAGCTGTTATAATTTTAGAGTTTTTTAATACTGGTAGCCAGATTTTGTGCAGCAGGGAAGAGCTCCTTGCCCCACCCCAGCCATTCCACAGATATATAAACCCATTTTTCCTACTTCCAACAGACCTTCTCAACCTCTGAGGATGCTTGCCATAGATGCAGGCGAAACGTCAGGAGAGAATGCCTCTAGAACATGGCTCTATAGCCCGAAAAAACCCACAAGAACCTAGTGATTCCAGCCATGAAAGCCTTCCACAATACATTAAACATTACATTTTTATTTATACAGACTAGCTGTCCCCTGCCACACCTTGCTGTGGCCCAATCTGTGTATATATGTGTGTCTGCATATATATATGTGGTTTTGTGCATGCGTTGTAATGTTTTTTTTCTTTTTAAGTCTCTTCCGCTGTGTTTTTCAGTGTTTTTATGATTGATGGTCACTCATTGGCCTGAGAGGTGTCTTGTGTCCAAATTTGGTGTCGGTTCGTCCAGTGGTTTTTGAGATATGTTAATCCCACAAACGAACATTATATTTTTATTTGTATAGACTAGCCGTTCCCTGCCACGCGTTGCTGTGGCCCAGTCTGTGTATATGTGTTTTGTGTGTGTATATATTTGTGTTTGCGTGTATGTGTTTTGTGTGTGTATATATAGAGAGAGGTGTATCTATTGTGTGTACATATTAGTTTATTTGTGTGTGTACAAATATACACACACAAATACACTAATATGTACACACAATAGATACACCTCTATACACACACACACACATACACGCAAACACAAATATATACACACACAAAACACATATACACAGACTGGGCCACAGCAACGCGTGGCAGGGAACGGCTAGTCTATATACATGCATATTGTGTACGTGTGTGTGCTTGTCCATATGCATATTTGTTTGTATATATGTATGGATATGCATATGTGTGTGCATGTGTATATGTATATATGTATGTGTGCATGTATATGTGCATGCGTATGTGCATATATGTGTGTATGTATATGTATACACATATGTATATTCCATCTGTCAGGGGTGATTTGAATGCAATATTCCTGCTTCTTGGCAGAAGGGGGTTGGACTGGATGGCCCATGAGGTCTCTTCCAACTCTTTGATTCTATGATTCTATGATTCTATGTATGTGTGTATATGTGTATATTTGTGTGTGTTTGTACACACACACACACATATATATATGTGTGTGTGTGTATGAATGTGTGCATGTGTATGAGTGTATGTGTATATGTATATATGGTGTATTTTAGGGTATTTAAGTCTGTTCTGCTGGGGTTTTGTGTGTGTGTGTGTGTGTTTGTGTTTATGTGTGATGGACACTCATTGGACCGTTAGGTGTATTGTATCCAAATTTCGTGTCAATTCATCCAGTGGTTTTTGAGTTATGTTAATCCCACAAACGAACGTGACATTTTTATGTATATAGATTGCCCGTTGTCTGATGTAAGACTGCTGTTTTGTTTTGGACTTTACCAGAGACTTGAGTATTGTGTCTGCATTAAGACTTCTTTGCTTTCTTTTCCATTATACAACTGCGTGTGCTGTTCTCTTACGTTTTGCTGAAGTAGTTTACTTTCAACGTGGTATTAAGGCTGTTCTTGGGGGACAAATCAGGACAGATCGTTTGTAGGTTGTGTTTCTTCACTCTATGTGGCATGTATTTGTTTATGCGGCGCCTTTCTCCCTCCTGAGCGGAACCAGAGGCACCTGCTAGGGCTGCTCCCAATTAGCTCGGCGTTTCTAGCAGAGTCGCCTGTTAAGGGCTGAAAAATGCGGTATAGAAATAAAGCAAAATAAATAAATTCTGGCCTGGGATGTGCAGAAGGGATGAGTTGAGGCTTCTCTTGTGTGCTTCCTCCACCCCCAGATTGGCTCCCACATCAAGAACCGTGTGCAGGAGCTGGGCCACGGCTGTGCCGCTCTCGTGACCAAGGCCGGTGCGCTCCAGTGCAGCCCCAGCGACGCATACACCAAGAAGGAGCTGATCGAGTGCGCACGAAGGGTCTCCGAGAAGGTACCCGGAACGGACCTGCTGCGTTCCATCTATTCATGCTCTCATATCCCATTGCCACTTCACACTGGATGTGTAATATGTAGTTTGCTGTGGATCAGTGTTCCTCAACCTTCCGAAAGCTGTGACCCCTTAATATAGTTCCTCATATGTGGTGGTGACCCCCAACCACAACATTGTTTTCGCTGCTTCTTCATAACAGTCATTTTGCTCCTGTTCTGAATCATCATGTAAATACCTGATAGGCAGGATCGTTTTCATTCACTGGACCAAATTTGGCACAAATACCCAATACACCCCAATTTAAATACTGGTGGGGTTGGGAGTTGTAGTTCGCCTACATCCAGAGACCACTGTGGACTCAATCAATGATGGATCTGGACCAAACTTGGCATAAATACTCAATATGTCAAAATGTGAACACTGATGGAGTTTGGAGAAAATAGACTTGACATTTGTGAGTTCTAGTTGCTGGTATTTATAGTTCCCCTACAATCAAGGAACATTCTGAACTCCACCGATGCAATTTACGTCGTTTTGGGTTTTTGGGAGTTCCAGTTTCCTATAGGAGGGCAAGAAGCAATCCCCTGGGGGAAAGGTGCCACGTCCATCCCTCCTTTATTGAGAATAATAGCCCCCAGGCGCGACGGCACAGGGATTGATTTTGTCATTTGGGAATTGGAGGTGTTGGGATTTATAGTTCACCTACAATCAAAGAGCATTCTGAACTCCACCAACGACGGAATTGAACCAAATTTGGCACACAGAACTCCCATTATCATCAGGAAATACTGGAAGGGTTTTGTGGGCATTGGCATTGAGTTTGGGAGTTGTAGTTCACCTACATCCAAAGAGCGCTGTGGACTCAAACAATGATGGATCTGGACCAAACTTGGCACAGATATTCAATATTCTCAAATGTGAACAATAGTGGAGTTTGGGGGAAATAGACCTTGACATTTGGGAGTTCTAGTTGCTGGGATTTATAGTTCACCTACAATCAAAGAACATTCTGAACTCCACCAACAATGGAATTGAACGAAACTTGCACACAGAACTCCCATGACCAATAGACAATACTGGAAGGGTTTGGTGGGCATTGAGTTTGGGAGTTGTAGTTCACCTACATCCAGAGAGCACTGTGAACTCAAACAATGATGGATCTGGACCAAACTTGGCACAGATATTCAATATTCTCAAATGTGAACAGTAGTGGAGTTTGGGGGAAATAGACCTTGACATTTGTGAGTTCTAGTTGCTGGGATTTATAGTTCACCTACAATCAAAGAGCATTCTGAATTCCACCAATGATGGAATTGAACCAAACTTGGCACACACAACTCCCATGACCAATAGACAATACTGGAAGGGTTTGGTGGGCATTGGCCTTGAGTTTGGGAGTTGTAGTTCACCTACATCCAAAGAGCACCGTGGACTCAAACAATGATGGATCTGGACCAAAACTTGGCACAAATACTCAATATTCCCAAATGTGAACAATAGTGGAGTTTGGAGAAAATAGACATTGACGTTTGTGAGTTCTAGTTGCTGGGATTTATAGTTCACCTACATCCAGAGAACACTGTGGACTCAAACAGTAATGGATCTGGACCAAACTTGGCATAAATATTCAATATGCCCAAATGTGAACACTGATGGAGTTTGGGGGAAATAGACCTTGACATTTGTGAGTTGTCATTGCTGGGATTTATAGTTCACCTACAATCAAAGAACATTCTGAACTCCACCAACGATGGAATTGAACCAAACTTGGCACACAGAACTCCCATGACCAACAGAAAATACTATATTTTCTGGTGGTCTTTGACGACTCCCTCGTGACCCCATCTAGGGGTCCTGACCTCCAGGTTGAGAAACACTGCTTCAGGTGTTTTGGACTCCAACTCCCACAATTCCTAACAGTCTCAGGCCCTTTCCTTTTTCCCCCTCAGCCGCTTAAGCGGCTGAGGGGGAAAAAGGAAAGGGCCTGAGGCTGTTAGGAATTGTGGGAGTTGGAGTCCAAAACACCTGGAGGGATGGAGCATCCCTTTGCCTGTTTGAAGTGATGCCAAGTTGAAGCAAACGTGAATGTTGCAATTAGCAAACTTGAGTAGCCTTGTACTTTTTGGAGACAGCAAAGGGAAGGGGGCAGGCCTGGGGGTCAAGAGATCACCCAGCTGTCATGTTGTGGGGTCTGCACGGATGCAAACGCCTCCCCTCTTCCCCACAGGTCTCCCACGTCCTGGCAGCCCTGCAGGCCGGCAACCGGGGCACCCAGGCGTGCATCACTGCGGCCAGTGCCGTGTCCGGCATCATCGCCGACCTGGACACCACCATCATGTTCGCCACGGCCGGCACCCTCAACCGGGAGAACGCAGAGACGTTTGCTGACCACAGGTACAGCGCATTTACTATAGTCTTTCAATGAATACCTCATCAATGAGTTGTCAAAGGCTTTCATGGCTGGAATCACTGGGTTGCTGTGAGTTTTTTGGGCTGTATAGCCGTGCTCCAATAGCATTCTCTCCTGTTGTTTCACCTGCAACTGTGGCTGGCATCCTCAGAGGTTCTGTTGACAGTGAAGCAAGTGGAGTGTAATATACCTATGGAATAATGTCCAGAATGGGAAAAGAACCCTTGTCTGGGTTGCTGTGAGATCTCCAGGCTATATGGCCTTGCTCCAATAGCATTCTCTCCTGATGTTTCACCTGCATCTGTGGCTGCAATCCTCAGAGGTTCTGTTGACAGTGAAGCAAGTGGAGTGTAATATGGGAAAAGAACCCTTGTCTGGGTTGTTGAGAGATCTCCAGGCTGTATGGCCTTGCTCCAGTAGCATTCTCTCTTGATGTTTTGCCTACATTTGTGACTGGCATCCTCAGAGGTTCTGTTGACAGTGAAGCAAGTGAAGTGTAATATGGGAAAAGAACCCTTGTCTGGGTTGTTGTGAGATTTCCAGGCTGTATGGCCGTGCTCCAGTAGCATTCTCTCTTGATGTTTCGCCTGCATCTGTGGCTGGCATCCTCAGAGGTTCTGTTGACACTGAAGCAAGTGGAGTGTAATATACCTGTGGAATAATGTACAGAATGGGAAAAGAACCCTTGTCTGGGTTGCTGTGAGATTTCCAGGCTGTATGGCCTTGCTCCACTAGCATTCTCTCCTGATGTTTCGCCTGCATTTGTGGCTGGCATCCTCAGAGGTTCTGTTGACAGTGAAGCAAGTGGAGTATAATATGGCAAAAGAACCCTTGTCTGGGTTGTTGTGAGATTTCCAGGCTGTATGGCCTTGCTCCAGTAACATTCTCTCCTGATGTTTCGCCTGCATATGTGGCTGGCATCCTCAGAGGTTCTGTTGACAGTGAAGCAAGTGAAGTGTAATATGGGAAAAGAACCCTTGTCTGGGTTGTTGTGAGATTTCCAGGCTGTATGGCCATGCTCCAGTAGCATTCTCTCTTGATGTTTCGCCTGCATCTGTGGCTGGCATCCTCAGAGGTTCTGTTGACACTGAAGCAAGTGGAGTGTAATATACCTGTGGAATAATGTACAGAATGGGAAAAGAACCCTTGTCTGGGTTGCTGTGAGATTTCCAGGCTGTATGGCCAAGCTCCAGTAGCATTTTCTCCTGATGTTTCACCTGTATCTGTGGCTGGCATCCTCAGAGGTTCTGTTGACAGTGAAGCAAGTGAAGTGTAATATGGGAAACGAACCCTTGTCTGGGTTGTTGTGAGATTTCCAGGCTGTATGGCCGTGCTCCAGTAGCATTCTCTCTTGATGTTTCGCCTGCATCTGTGGCTAGCATCCTCAGAGGTTCTGTTGACAGTGAAGCAAGTGGAGTGTAATATACCTATGGAATAATGTCCAGAATGGGAAAAGAACCCTTGTCTGGGTTGCTGTGTGATTTCCAGGCTGTATAGCCGTGCTCCAGTAGCATTCTCTCTTGATGTTTCGCCTGCATCTGTGGCTAGCATCCTCAGAGGTTCTGTTGACACTGAAGCAAGTGGAGTGTAATATACCTATGGAATAATGTCCAGAATGGGAAAAGAACCCTTGTCTGGGTTGCTGTGAGATTTCCAGGCTGTATGGCCTTGCTCCAGTAACATTCTCTCCTGATGTTTTGCCTACATTTGTGACTGGCATCCTCAGAGGTTCTGTTGACAGTGAAGCAAGTGAAGTGTAATATGGGAAAAGAACCCTTGTCTGGGTTGTTGTGAGATTTCCAGGCTGCATGGCCGTGCTTCAGTAGCATTCTCTCTTGATGTTTCGCCTGCATCTGTGGCTGGCATCCTCAGAGGTTCTGTTGACACTGAAGCAAGTGGAGTGTAATATACCTGTGGAATAATGTACAGAATGGGAAAAGAACCCTTGTCTGGGTTGCTGTGAGATTTCCAGGCTGTATGGCCAAGCTCCAGTAGCATTTTCTCCTGATGTTTCACCTGTATCTGTGGCTGGCATCCTCAGAGGTTCTTTTGACAGTGAAGCAAGTGGAGTGTAATAAATCCGTGGAATAATGTCCAGAATGGGAAAAAGAACCCTTGTCTGGGTTGCTGTGAGATGTATGGCTGTGCTCCAGTAGCATTCCCTCCTGATGTTTCACCTGCATCTGTGGCTGGCATCTTTAGAGGTTCTGATGACAGTGAAGCAAGAAAGAGGGAGAGAGGTCAGGAGGTAGGAGGGAGGGAAGGAAGGATGAATGGGTGGAAGGTAAGGAAGGAGAAAGGGAGAAAGAGGCAGGAAAATGAGGGAGGGAAGTAAAGAGAGAAGGAAAGAAGGATAGTATGGTGAGAGAGAGGGGAAGGAAAAAGAAGGAAGGAAGAAAGCGGAAGAATGGAAAGAAGGAAGGGTGGAAGGGAATAGAGGGAGGGAGCGAGAAAGAAGGAAGGAAGGAAAAAGAAAGAGAGGGAAGGAGGAACGAAAGAGAAAGGGAGGAAGGACGTAAGTGTGGAAGGGGAAGGAAGGATGGAAGGAGAATGAGAGAGGTAAGGAAGGGAAGGTGGAAGGAAAGAGAGAAGGAAAGAAGGATAGGATGGTGAGAGAGAGGGGAAGGAAAAAGAAGGAAGGAAGAAGGCGGAAGAATGGAAAGAAGGAAGGGTGGAAGGGAATGGAGGGAGGGAGCGAGAAAGAAGGAAGGAAGGAAAAAGAAAGAGAGGGAAGGAGGAACGAAAGAGAAAGGGAGGAAGGACGTAAGTGTGGAAGGGAAGGAAGGATGGAAGGAGAATGAGAGAGGTAAGGAAGGGAAGGTGGAAGGAAAGAGAGAAGGAAAGAAGGATAGGATGGTGAGAGAGAGGGGAAGGAAAAAGAAGGAAGGAAGAAGGCGGAAGAATGGAAAGAAGGAAGGGTGGAAGGGAATGGAGGGAGGGAGCGAGAAAGAAGGAAGGAAGGAAAAAGAAAGAGAGGGAAGGAGGAACGAAAGAGAAAGGGAGGAAGGACGTAAGTGTGGAAGGGAAGGAAGGATGGAAGGAGAATGAGAGAGGTAAGGAAGGGAAGGTGGAAGGAAAGAGAGAAGGAAAGAAGGATAGGATGGTGAGAGAGAGGGGAAGGAAAAAGAAGGAAGGAAGAAGGCGGAAGAATGGAAAGAAGGAAGGGTGGAAGGGAATGGAGGGAGGGAGCGAGAAAGAAGGAAGGAAGGAAAAAGAAAGAGAGGGAAGGATGAACGAAAGAGAAAGGGAGGAAGGACGTAAGTGTGGAAGGGAAGGAAGGATGGAAGGAGAATGAGAGAGGTAAGGAAGGGAAGGTGGAAGGAAAGAGAGAAGGAAAGAAGGATAGGATGGTGAGAGAGAGGGGAAGGAAAAAGAAGGAAGGAAGAAGGCGGAAGAATGGAAAGAAGGAAGGGTGGAAGGGAATGGAGGGAGGGAGCGAGAAAGAAGGAAGGAAGGAAAAAGAAAGAGAGGGAAGGATGAACGAAAGAGAAAGGGAGGAAGGACGTAAGTGTGGAAGGGAAGGAAGGATGGAAGGAGAATGAGAGAGGTAAGGAAGGGAAGGTGGAAGGAAAGAGAGAAGGAAAGAAGGATAGGATGGTGAGAGAGAGGGGAAGGAAAAAGAAGGAAGGAAGAAGGCGGAAGAATGGAAAGAAGGAAGGGTGGAAGGGAATGGAGGGAGGGAGCGAGAAAGAAGGAAGGAAGGAAAAAGAAAGAGAGGGAAGGATGAACGAAAGAGAAAGGGAGGAAGGACGTAAGTGTGGAAGGGAAGGAAGGATGGAAGGAGAATGAGAGAGGTAAGGAAGGGAAGGTGGAAGGAAAGAGAGAAGGAAAGAAGGATAGGATGGTGAGAGAGGGGGGAGCCTGAGAAAAGAGCTCAAGGGGCTGCATTCAGGTTTGCCCATCCCTGGTATAGATGCACCCCAAGGTTTACCTTTCCATTGCTAAAGCTGTGGTGCTCTCCACACTTTTGTTTTTGAAGAAGAAATCCTAATCAATGACCATATGACAGAGATTGCACTTTTTGCCGCTGTGCATTACATTTGCCAGTGTCCGGAGTCAATTTCTGATGGTATGAAGGCATCACAAATTCCCGCCGTGACATCCTGACTGAATCATCCTGGCTGAATTAATGCTCTCTCTGTGACATTTTGAAAGCCTTGTATTGGAACTTGTGAAGCAACAAGTTCTAATAAGGAAAGTGAGAAGAGGGGGAGATGGGCAGGAAAGGTGTATAAAAGGAAGTGGTGGTGGGGAAAAGTCAGTAGTGTCTTTCTTTGCTGCAGAGATACAAGCAATATATCCATTTCAAAGCAAAACCGGCTTGTGAGTGGTTATTTAATATTGCTATACAGATCCTATTGTCTTACATCCAGCAAATAATGTTTTGTTTTGAAAATAGAGGTGCGCATTAGATTCGATGGTGCATGGCACTCGATGCAGGTAGTCAACGTTTTTACCCCAACATTGATGTGAAAAGGTGATAATAAGGCCGGCCTGGTCCTTCCTTCCTTGGCAGGGAGGGCATCCTGAAGACGGCGAAGGCGCTGGTGGAGGACACCAAGGTGCTGGTGCAGAACGCCACTGCCAGCCAGGAGAAGCTGGCCCAAGCTGCCCAGTCGTCTGTGGCCACCATCACACGCCTGGCCGAGGTGGTCAAGCTGGGCGCCGCCAGCCTGGGCTCCGAAGACCCTGAAACTCAGGTCAGCCACAAGAAGGGGAACGTGGGAGGGAACAAGGTGTATCGCAAGCACGAGCCATCTTTGGCCTTGCCTCCAGGTGCTTTGGACTTCAACTCCCATCATTCCTAACAGCCTCAGGCCCTTTCCTTTTCCGCTTAAGCGGCTGAGGAGGGAAAGGAAGGGGCCTGAGTCTGTTAGGAATGATGGGAGTTGAAGTCCAAAGCACCTGGAGGGAGGGCCGAAGATGGCCCGTGCCTGGTATATAGGGTGGTGTCCCCTTCCCTGCTTCCCCAATCCTGAACGTGGGTCCTGCATTCTTTCAGGTGGTCTTGATCAACGCCGTGAAGGACGTGGCCAAAGCCTTGGGTGATCTCATCAGCGCCACAAAGGCCGCAGCCGGCAAATCTGGCGACGACCCGGCTGTCTACCAGCTGAAGAATTCGGCAAAGGTAGGAGTTGTCAGGGCTGAAAACTCCAGTTCTTGCAGAAGTTCTGGTTAAGGAACCAGGTCTCCAGTTTATTTTTTGACAGTATTTATATTCGGCCCTTCTCACCCCACAGGGGACTTAGGGCGGACTACAATGCACACATATATGGCAAACATTCAATGCCACAGACACACAACAGATACAGACAGACGTCAGAGGCTATTTAACTTTTTCTGGCTGCCAGGGGAGCTGTCACTTTCACCGTCCATCTGCGACGCTGATGAAGTACTTCCACATTCCTCGCATGCTTTGCTGGAGCCTTTTTTATGACCTCGTAAATTAGTTAAATTAGCCTCCCCATACATAGATGGTACCTAATTTTCCTACTTGACAGATGCAACTGTCTGTTGCAAAGGTCAACAACAAGCTACACAATTGGTCAGAAGCTCACTCCGACCCAGGCTGGCTTCGAACTCATGACCTTATGGTTATTTATTGTTGTTTTTTTTTATTTATTGTGTCGTCCGCAACCAGAACATTGTAGTACATTTCTAACAGAACAAAACGAACAAACAGATAAAAAACAACACACAAATTTTGCAAACTTGGTAGCTGATTAAATGTCCTTTGACCAGTATCTGGCCCCTTGGAGTGCTTCTGGTGTTGACGCAAGAAGGTCCTCCCTTGTGCATGTGGCAGGGCTCAGGGTGCATTGCAGCAGGTGGTCAGTGGTTTGCTCTTCTCCACACTCGCATGTCGTGGATTCCACTTTGTGGCCCCATTTCTTGAGTTTGGCTCTGCATCTCGTGGTGCCAGAGCGCAGTCTGTTCAGCGCCTTCCAAGTCGCCCAGTCTTCTGTGTGCCCAGGGGAGAGTCTCTCATTTGGTATCACCCACGGGTTGAGGTGCTGGGTTTGAGCCTGCCACTTTTGGACTCTCGCTTGCTGAGGTGTTCCAGCGAGTGTCTCTGTAGATCTTAGAAAACTATTTCTAGATTCAAGTCGTTCACGTGCTGACTGATACACAAACAGGGGATGAGCTGGAGATGTCTCTGCCTTGGTCCTTTCACTATTGGCTGCTACTTCCCGGCGGATGTCAGGTGCTGCAATACCGGCCAAGCAGTGTAATTTCTCCAGTGGTGTGGGGTGCAGACACCCCGTGATAATGCGGCATGTCTCATTAAGAGCCACATCCACTGTTTTAGCGTGGTGAGATGTATTCCACACTGGGCATGCGTACTCAGCAGCAGAGTAGCATAGCGCAAAGGCAGATGTCTTCACTGTATCTGGTTGTGATCCCCAGGTTGTGTCAGTCAGCTTTCGTATGATATTGTTTCTAGTGCCCACATTTTGCTTGATGTTCAGGCAGTGCTTCTTGTAGGTCAGAGCACGGTATAGGGTGACTCCCAGGGATTTGGGTGCGCTGCAATGCTCCAGAGGGATTCCTTCCCAGGTAATAATCCTCAGAGCTCGGGATGCTTGTCTGTTCTTAAGGTGAAAGGCACATGTCTGTGTTTTAGATGGGTTAGGGATCATCTGGTTTTCCCTGTCATCGGCAGTAAGAGCACCTAGAGCTTCGGAGAGCTTCTGTTCAACCATCTCAAAGCTCCCTGCCTTATGGCCAGAAGTGATCTTAATGCAGCTGACACTCAGACAGTTGTGAGTGAGTTTCTTTCTACTCAAACAACAAAAAACACGCAGAGACTTTTTTTTCTTTCCCGAATAAGCAGGAAGGTTTTTCTTTCTCTTTTGCTGCAGCATCATACCATGTATGCACAAAATATACTTTCTTCCTCACTACTTCTTTTCCAATATTGTGAGGATTGACTTCCTCGAACAGCCAAATTCAGTTACGCTCTTTGCTTTGCACTTTCCTCCCTAAAGATACCCTGCAGTGTGCATTGCAACTAAGAGGCCGTTTCAGGGCCCTCGAAATGCATGTTAATTCCAGGGTTCCTTGCAGGTGATGGTCACCAACGTCACCTCACTGCTGAAGACGGTCAAGGCGGTGGAGGACGAGGCCACCAAGGGCACGCGGGCGCTGGAGGCCACCATCGAGCACATCCGCCAGGAGCTGGCCGTGAGTGACCCTCCCTCCCTCCCTCATGCCACCACTGACCCTCCACTCCTGCCTGACCCTGTGTTGTGACTCAGCTGGAATCACAGAGTGATAGTGTGAATGATTCTGGTGGGGATGATGGGATTCAGATTCAGATGCAAAGCAAGGATGTCCCTGTGTTAGATGAAGACCAGGAAGAGGGGGCAGAAGTTCAGTTGTTTCCCACAGCAAGGGATGACGCTCAGTAAAGTGAAACTTCTGAGAGCCAGGTGCAGGATTCAGGAAGGGAGGATAGTTCTCAGCCTGATAATGAGGGGAAAAGCACTAATGAGGGAATTGACCTTGATGAAGCCGGAGGTTTAGATTGAGCTGATCGGTTGGAATTTAAGGTTTGAAGGAGTGTCAGGATCACTAGCAGGTGAGAGAGGGAGGCTCGGGGCCAGAGGAACACCTTCATGTTGTCCAAAGAGTATTAAACAGCCTGTTTGAATGTGCTTCAGTGTCAGAGCAACTTCCCGCTTCAACCCAGAGACTTTGGATTTATCTTGCAGCTTTTCATGCTCATGTTTCAGGACTTTGTCATGTTCTCATGGGACTTTGCCTTGCTTGTGTCTTCATGGATCTTGGTTGCCTATGTTACCTTGGATTGATCTTTTGAAATATACTTTCGCCTTTTGAACTTTTTATCTTTTATTTTTATTTATTTTATTTGTCGTGTCAGAGCAACCAGTCCATTATATTACATTTCTAACAGAACAAAGCAAACAAACAGACAAAATGCAAAACTTGTGAGTTTGGTAGTTGGTTAAATGTCCTTTGAGCAGTATCTGCCCCTTGGAGTGCCTCTGGTGTTGCCGCAAGAAAAAGGTCCTCCCTTGTGCATCATGTGGCAGGGCTCAGTTTGCATTGCAGCAGGTGGTCAGTGGTTTGCCCTTCTCCACACTCGCATGTCGTGGATTCCACTTTGTGGCCCCATTTCTTGAAGTTGGCTCTGCATCTCGTGGTGCCAGAGAGCAGTCTGTTCAGTGCCTTCCAGGTCGCCCAGTCCTCTGTGTGCCCAGGGGGGAGTCTCTCATCTGGTATCAGCCTTTGGTTGAGGTTCTGGGTTTGAGCCTGCCACTTTTGGACTCTTGCTTGCTGGGGTGTTCCAGCGAGTGTCTCTGTAGATCTTAGAAAACTATGTCTTGATTTAAGTCGCTGATGTGCTGGTTGATACCCAAACAGGGGATGAGCTGGAGATGTCTCTGCCTTGGTCCTTTCACTATTGGCTGCTACTTCCCGGTGGATGTCAGGTGGTGCAATATCGGCTAAGCAGTGTAATTTGTCCAGTGGTGTAGGGCGCAGACACCTCGTGATAATGCGGCATGTCTCATTAAGAGCCACTTCCACTGTTTTAGTGTGGTGGGATGTGTTCCACACTGGGAATGCACACTCAGCAGCAGAGTAGCACAGCGCAAGGGTCTTTTATTTTAATAAACCATAATGACTATTGCTGGTGTGCTATTTGGTGTCCTAAGCAAGGTGGTTCTACTCTGAGGTGTGACACCCTGCCACTTTCCTTTCCGTTCTTCTCCGCCACAGGTCTTCTCCTCCCAGGTGCCCCCCGCCAAGACCTCCACGCCCGAGGACTTCATCCGCATGACCAAAGGCATCACCATGGCCACAGCCAAGGCGGTGGCGGCCGGCAACTCGTGCCGACAAGAGGACGTGATCGCTACCGCCAACCTCAGCCGCCGCGCCATCGCCGACATGCTGCGCTCTTGCAAGGTGGGTGGAAGGGGGCAAAGGGAGTGGAAGGGGGCCAAGCAAGTGAGAGGCAATGCGACAAAGCGGGCACACTTTTGACCCAAAGGCTTCCTTGCCTGGGATGTGGGGTGGAAGATGTTACGGTTTGGCAATGCATGCAGACCAGCAGAAGATTAATTCTTTGTATATTCAATAATAATAATAATAATAATAATAATAATAATAATAATAATAATTTGTGATTTTCTGATACGGAATCCAGCATATAGATCTCATATGCTGTGACATACTGTGCTTTTGTGTCAGTAAAATCAATATAAATAAAAATGTAATGTTCGTTTGTGGGATTAACAGAACTCAAAAACCATTGGGGGAATTGACACCAAATTTGGACACAAGACACCTAACAACCCAATGTATGTCCTTCGCTCATAAAAACACTGTAAAACGCAGCAGAAAGGACTTTAAAAGCCCCCAAAAAACTAAATGATGAAAAGCTAAATGACATTACAGAAAAAAGGGAAGAAAGAGGGAGGGAAGGGGAGAACAAAAAGAAAGAAAGAAAGAAAGAAAGAAAGAAAAGAAAGAGGGAGGGAAAGAAAGAAAGAAAGAAAGAAAGAAAGAAGGAAAGGGAGAAGGAAGCATGGAAGCAAAGAGAGAAGGAAGGAAAGAGATAGAGAAAGGAGAGAAAGAGGGAGGGAAAGAAAGAAGGAAAGGGAGAAGGAAGCATGGAAGAAAAGAGAAGGAAGGAAAGAGGTAGAGAAGGAAGAATGGAGAGAAAGAGGGAGGGGAAGAAAGAAGGAAAGGGAGAAGGAAGCATGGAAGCAAAGAGAGAAGGAAGGAAAGAGGCAGAGAAGGAAGAAAGGAGAGAAAGAGGGAGGGAAAGGAAGAAGGAAGCATGGAAGGAAAGAGAGAAGGAAAGAAAGAGGTAGCTAAGGAAGAAAGGAGAGAAAGAGGGAGGGAAAGAAAAAGGGGGATGGAAGGAAAGTTAGAGAAGGAAGTAAGGAGAGAAAGAAAGAAAAAGGAAAGAAGGAAGGAAAGGGAGTGAAGGAAGGGGGAATATGAGAAAGAGGGAGGGAAGGAAAGAAGGAAAGAGAGAAGGAAGAAAAGAGAGACAGCAGAAGAGAAAGAAAAAGGGGGGAGGTAGGAAAGAGAAAGGAAGAAGAGAAGGAAAGATGGGAAGGAAGGAAGGAAAGAGGGAGTGAAGGAAGAAGGGAAAGGAGAGAAAGAGGGAAGGTGGCGGGTACAGCTAGTAGTAGTAGTAGTAATAATAATAATAACAATAATAAAAGCAGATGGGTAAATCCTCTGGTGAGGTATAACGGTTGAATCAGATACCCACCAGCATGAAAACTACCATTCTGAACATGTTGCACATTGTTTACACCCTATTTTGACATTCTCTTTCTCTTCTCAAGGTAGATTTTGACCCTTTTAAAGGAAAATTATGCACGGATTCTCACCCAGATGCATAACTGCATGACTATGACTCTGATTTTGCAATGGAATCATGTCTGCCTTCCGCAATTGTAATGCTCTCCATAGTTAATACATTCTAATGTTTGTTTCTTATGTGGACAGTGAAGACAACATATATTCTGCCAGGTTTTCAGAAAAAGAAAGGGTGAACCCCTACTTTTATCCCATATTGTCAGAGTAGATGGACCAAAGAAAGCTAGCTCACTTTGGTTGAGAGTGTCTTCACTTTCAGTGTGTGTGTTTGGGGGACGGGTGGTGAGCACACTCACCTTTGTGGGGCTGCTCCTCACTGAGGTCTTGCTCCGCAGGAGGCAGCCTACCATCCGGACGTGAGCGGGGAGGTGCGCCACCGGGCCCTGCGCTTCGGCCAGGAGTGCGCCAGCGGATACCTGGAGCTCTTGGAGCACGTGCTGGTGGTAAGAGCCATCCGTCTCATCCGGTGGGGAGGTGTGGGGCTCGGTCTCGGTGGGGGCTTCCCTTCTTTCCTTCCTTCCTCCTTCCTTACCTCTTCCTTCCTTCTTTCTCTCCTCTTCTGGGCAGCCGGTGAGTACGGCGTGTGCCATGCATGGGAGTGTGTGCCACCTGGCATGGTGTGCCGTGGCCTGCCGTGTGTGCGAGCACGGTGTGGGGCAAAAGGGGCACAAGGAGGAGGGGGACTAGCACAGGATGGGGCCATTGCTGTGGCCGAGCCCGGTATGAGCCCTCAACACAGATCTGAACCCCGAGCACCTTGATACTCTCCTTCTGGCGTGTGCGTTGTGACATAGGGTGCCATGGCGTGCGGGTGCCGTGTTCCCTAGGCAAGGCAGAACTTCTAAGGTCCTGGTATTGGGTGTAGAAATTCCACATGTAGAGGAATACCTGTGTTTACTCAAGTTTAATGCACCATCAAATCTAATGTGGAACTCAATTTTCAAACCTTCTTTTAGTTTTTATTTTTTAATTTTTTAGAGGTTTTTAAAGGTTTTTTTTTTAGTTTTAATTTTTTTAGTTTAGCATTACTTTTTTGAAATCATAACCTTTTAGAAAATGGCTTTTATAGCCTTTTAGAGAAGTGCCAAAAACTTTTAAAGTTTTTTTTTGTTTTTAGGGTTTTTAAAGGTTTTTTTTTTACTTTTTTTAGTTTAGCATGACCTTTTTGAGATCATAACCTTTTTTTAAGGGTTTCTTAGTTTTATAAGTTTTTTTAAAGTTTTTTTATTTTAGCATGACCTTTTTAAGATCATAATCTTTTAGAAAATGGCATTTATAGCCTTTTAGAGAAGTGCCAAAACCTTTTTTTAGTTTTTTTAGTTTTTAAGGTTTTTTAGTTTTTTAGGTTTTAATGTATTGTCGAAGGCTTTCATGGCTGGAATCACTCAGTTTTTGTGGGTTTTTTCGGGCTATATGGCCATGTTCTAGAGGCATTTCTCCTGACGTTTCGCCTGCATCTATGGCAAGCATCCTCAGAGGTGAGGTCTTAAGTGGCTGAGGGGGAAAACGAAGGGGCCTGAGGCTGTTAGGAATTGTGAGAATTGGAGTCCAAAACACCTGGAGGGAAGGCCAAAGTTGGCCCAAAACACCCTTGGGTTGCATTCGTTGCCCAAGTGGACCTCAACCCCTCCTCCTCCCCTCCACCTTTCCCCAAATGGCAGGTCCTCCAGAAGCCGAGCCACGATCTGAAGCAGCAGTTGGCCGCCTACTCCAAGCGGGTGGCCGGATCCGTCACAGAACTCATCCAGGCAGCAGAAGCCATGAAAGGTGGGTTTCAACTGGGGGCTGTTTGGGGGGGGGTAGCCTTCTTTCTCCCTCAAACCAGGGCTTTGGAGGAAAATCAAAAGTGTCATGGGATGATTGCATGGAGAGTAAGTACACGCACAACACCTCTGCTGGGTAGGCATGTGAATTCCTCCTCTCACATCCTTCTCTAGCTGCGTAATAGGACGGACTCCCTCAAAGGCAAGCTGTTAGTTCCGATCCAAAACACTGCAGAGTTTTGGTCACAGTGAACAGAGATTTTATAGCACAGCCTCTGACCTTGTTTAGTATCTCACCACTTGAATAAGCACACCTGAGCTCTGGCTTTCATCCTTTGGAGCTTTATTCTTCAGTCGTTACTATATACAACTATTTACACATCTGCCATTAGTATACAGAGATACTCACAAACATAGCAAGACACTCACACAACAGGGATGATGATGGATTACAGATGCAGAGAGATCATGGCCAGCTATCTAAGATGGCGGAGAGCAAGAGCATGGCCAAGAGGAAGCTTACATGCAAGCCACTCCCATGTCTCCCTCCAGGGAGAAATTCACTGGGCTGTCTCTCTAGGGCTCCTTCCACACAGCTGAATAAAATCCACATTAAACTGGATTATATGGCAGTGTGGACTCAGATAATCCAATTCAAAGCAGATATTGTGGATTGTCTGCCTTGATATTCTGGCTGTGCGGAAGGGCCTTAGGACCACACCTGTGCTTTCTTAACCCTTCAGTGCACTCTTCTGTGAACACATGCACATTAGAATTGTATTTTTCCCATCGTGGTCAACTGTGAATCGCACATATGGGTTATTCCTGCACCTGCGCAGAGTAGCTTCGGAACCTTCTAGCAAAATTATTAAACATTTTTGGTGGTAGCCCCGCCCACTCTCCCCCGAGAGTGCATATAGCCAGTGGGAGGGGCTACAGCCTCCAGTTCTCTTTCTCCGCGCCTTTAGCAGCAGCTTGAGAACCTTCCTCTGACTAGTCCTTAATTGTACTTCATCAGACTGCCTTTTTTTTTCCCTGAGCCTTCTCCTTCCCTGACTTGGACTGGCTGATTTATCCTAAACTCTCTAATCCTGACCCTGGATTAAACTGGATTATATGGCCGTGTGGACTCAGATAATCCTGTTCAAAACAGATATTGTGGATTGTCTGCCTTGATATTCTGGCTGTGTGAAAGGGCCTTAGGACTACATCTGTGCTTTCTTAACCCTTCAATGCACTCTTCTGTGAACACATGCACATTAGAATTGTATTTTTCACCCACACTGGAGCTCCATGCAACGCATTCCTACCTAATACAGCCTCTTTCTACCTGACAAAAGGCTCATAGGGATGGGAATGGCCTGGTAGGCTGTGTGCGGAGCCTAACCTCCTGCTCAACCATTGCAAGCGGCTTTGGTGGGATGGTGTGTGCATGTTTGTGGGGAGTCACACTCTCCCCTCCTCTTCCTCTTCCTCCTCCAGGAACGGAGTGGGTGGACCCCGAAGACCCCACGGTCATTGCAGAGAACGAACTGCTGGGAGCAGCGGCGGCCATTGAGGCTGCGGCCAAGAAGTTGGAGCAGCTGAAGCCCAGGGCCAAGCCCAAGGTGGGTCATGGAGACACACACACACACACCCAATCATTCCCTGGTGGGGATCCATAGCCCCCAGTGCCAGGAGAACGGAGAGGCACCCCATGCATGTGGACACAGGCAGCGGCAGGGCTATCCTGCTCCATAGGTTTGAGCAAGGCAGTTTTCATTGTTATATGTCAGGTATGGGACTCAAAGCAGCCTAACATAATAAAAGCATCATCATCACCATTTAAAATATACATTAGATGGGATCCTAAACATGAAATTCCTTTATCTATATAAATAAAAGTGTAATATCATTTGTGGGATTAACATAACTCAAAAACCACCAAATGTGGACACAATACACCCATCAGGCCAACGAGTGACCATCACTCATAAAAACATTGAAAAACACACACTCTTGGACTACAGCTCCCAGCATCCCCTAGACCAGGCTCTTTAAGAGAGGAGTGTAGCGAAATTGCTACTCTATGTTAAATTTTTGGTGTATAGCTCTATGTTTACATATGGCAGATAGGGAAGAATAGGCACAGACAGGGTAGCAACAGCAGAGATAGGATTCATTTGCATATGGAAGCTAATTGGTCATATGCAGATTAGCGTAGGCCCAGGATTTGAAAAGGTTGCTGGCCAAAATGACAGTTGGAGAGAGAGCAGAGCTAAACATTCCAAAGGGGCGGAGCCAAGGTTTAAAAATAGGCAGTTAGAGAGACAAAAGAATTAGTTAGGAATTGCTGTTTGTGAAGGTAGTTAGGAATTGCGGTTTGTGAGAGACAGGAGCTTCTGTGAGAGAAAAGAGTTAGGAACTCCTGTTAGAAATAAGCAGTTATGAAGATGTGTTAAAGACTTCTGATATATAGAAGCAGTTAGTTAAATAGAGCTCAAGTTTTAGGAACATAAAGAAAGCCAGTGGTGCTTTAGTCAGAATATAATTTCAGTCAAGAGTATGTTAAGCAAGTAACCTGTTTGTGAATGTGAAACATTGAAAGTCTATTTCAGAAAAGTAAACCAAGTATATTACACTGACTGTAAGCCTCAAGATTGCAACAAAATGCAAATGTAACCACAAGCATTGGAGCCAGAAGTTATAAATAAACTGTGTTACTTTGTTATACAGAAGTGTGTTTCAGTGCCTGTACAAAGATTAAATAGCACACAGAAAGCCTCAGCTAATATAATAGAAGAAACTGAATCATTATAAGAGTAAAGAGGTTCTCTTAAAAAAAGTAATAGTCTCTCTCCCTCGCTACAAGGAGGATCCAAGTGCGCTGCTTCCAAGATGCAAGCTTTCTTCTCCTTGGATTTCTTTGAGAGCATCCCAATCCTGGCATATTTCCTATTTCCTATCCATGGACTCCCAGGGATAGGAAATCCCTGGAACTCCCAGCAATCCTCCAGATAGATAAAATAGATAGAGGTAGGTAGGTAGGTAGAGAGATTGATCAGGAGGACTGATGGGAGTTGCAGTCCAAGAATAGGTAGAGAAGGAAAACAGGAGAGAAAGAAAAATGGAAAGATAAAGGGAGGGGAAGGAAGGGAAGAGGAAGAGAAAGAAAGAAAGAGAGAAGGAAAGGAAAAGGAAAGAAGGAAGGAGAGAAAGAAAGAAGGAGAGAAAGAGGAAGGTGGGCCACAGCAACGCATGGCAGGTACAGCTAGTTTTTCATATGGACTACATACACATTGGCTGAATATAAGCTTATACAACATTTTTTAATAATTTTGTGTATGAAACATTTTGTTTTGTGTCCAGAAAAAGCGAAGCTATCGTTATTTCCGTCCCCAAAGTGGACAATGTCTTTGCAGGTGCATGGGTCATTCATGGGTCAGCTTTTGCGAGCTTCATTTGATCACAGGCCAGTGGGATTATAAATGACATAATTAAGGATATAAATATCTTTTTTACACAATGGAGGCAAAAGTTTGGTCCCAACTCCCATCTGATATTTCAGAAATCAAGACCAACCGTTTCCATAGCTTGTTGTCTTGTGTACACCATTAGGAACGCTTTCTGTATATTACAAGCAAATCCAGAAGTGCTCTACTTGGCTTGAGTGTGCCATGTATTTTAAAACACTCTACTTTTATACTGTCCGGTTACACACACACATATGTGATCTGACAGTATAAAAGTAGATCTCTCTCTGGGTCAGTGCGCACGGTATATTCTGTTGTCATATTTTGGATTTCTGCCCCCCAATGACAGCAAGCGGACGAGAGCCTGAACTTTGAGGAGCAGATCCTGGAGGCGGCCAAGTCCATCGCGGCGGCAACCAGCGCCTTGGTCAAGGCGGCATCGGCGGCCCAGAGGGAGCTGGTGGCCCAAGGGAAGGTCAGTCTGTGTGTGTCTATGTATTGGAGAGGGGGTGGGTTCACCTGTGTTAGGGGCGGGGCTTTCTCCTCCTCCTCCTGGAAGTACCTGGGACTCACCTGCCCCTTCCATTCCTCCCTCCATTTCTTCCCAGGTGGGTGCCATTCCGGCCAACGCTCTGGACGACGGTCAGTGGTCCCAAGGCCTCATTTCAGCGGTGAGTGTTCCATATTTGAACCAGTATTTATATAATTTTGCTTTTTACCCATCCTTTTGGAAAGGCGTGACCTTTTGGGGAAAGGATGACCTTTGAGATCATAACCTTTTGGAAAACCAGAATCTCCACAGCCTTTTGGAAGCGTGACCTTTGGGAGATTAATTGGCATTCACGGCCATTTGCAAAATCATCACCCTTTTGAAAAGTCTGATCTTCCTGAGAAGAGTTAAAAACTTGCTTGAGTGAATCATCTCCTTAGTGGTAAATATCCTAGCATCCATGCAAGGCAATTGGGTTTCTCAGTTGTTAGACTGATATCCCTGGTTATCTCTCTGAACTGTCAGGAACAAAGATATGCCAATGCACAAAATATATAGCAGAGCATTGTTTCTTTCAGTGCCCAAAAACATCTGCTCTCCCATAAAATATATTTGGTTTTAAATCAGGCTCTCAAGAGACAAAAATAAGTAGTATTTGTTAAAAATAATGTTTACTTACAAATTTCAGTGCTTATCATTTGGAAGTTTACACAGTAAGTTCTCTAAGGCATTCTGTGGCAGTCTCTTCTCTGCCTTATGTCTAATGCATAACTAGCATTGGCTGTACAACACTATACACAACACAACACTGACTTCGGAAATGGAGTCTCAGTCTGAATAGTCCCAGATCTGGTCACGTGGTCTGCGGTCCCTCCCACAAACTCAAACAACATAAAGTTAAGAGAAAACTGCATGCATACCAATGCTCACATATCCAATATAGTAAGCAATGGTATAGGGCGCTCGACTAATACACCCACCCCTGTGTATTTTCTGCAGATTAAACTATTGTATTTTAAATCTCCTTTTTTCTAGTTTCGGATTGGGATTTTTTTTTTGTCATGTCAGGAGCGACTTGAGAAACTGCAAGTCGCTTCTGGTGTGAGAGAATTGGCCATCTGCAAGGACGTTGCCCAGGGGATGCCAGGATGTTTTGATCTGATTGGGATGGAGACTAGAAATAACTAACATTGACTACACATTACTGTGCACAACACAACACTGACTTCTAAAATAGAGTCTCAGTCTGAATAGTCCCAGATGTGATCCCATGGTCTGCACTCCCTTTGGGCAAAGGGCCTCAACAACCTGATATTTTAATTTTTTTTTAATTTTGTGATCCAGACCTCTAGAGAGGCACATGGCAGCAACAGGAGCTGCCATGTGCATTGGGGTCCCCAGCCCCCCTTTTGGCCTCTCCCCCTCCTCACGCTCTCTTTCTCCCCCGCAATCAAGGCCCGGATGGTGGCCGCGGCCACGAACAACCTGTGCGAGGCGGCCAACGCAGCAGTGCAGGGCCATGCCAGCGAGGAGAAGCTCATCTCTTCGGCCAAGCAAGTGGCGGCCTCCACGGCTCAGCTGCTGGTGGCCTGCAAGGTCAAGGCCGACCAGGACTCCGAAGCCATGCGGCGCCTGCAGGTGGGCCCAGGGACGGAGGGAGGGGTCGCCTGGGGGGGGAACATATTGGGGTGTCTTATGCATAACTAACATTGACAGTACAACACTATACACAACACAACACTGACTTCTAAAATGGAGTCTCAGTCTGAATAGTCCCAGATCTGGTCACGTAGTCTGTGGTCCCTCCCACAAACTCAAACAACATAGAGTTAAGAGAAAACTGCATACCAATGCACACATTGGTGGCAGAGGGCTGTGGAGCCTGTGCTGTATGTCTCTGTGTGTATATGTATGTGCACACGTGTGTTTGTGTGAGCCTGTGGTAGGAAATGAGAGAAAAGGTGCTCTGCTAAGATATCAAAAAGGTCTTTGTAGAAATCCCATGGAACGACAATGTCGCGGGGGAAAGTAAACACACAAAACAGCTAAGTAAATAAATTCTCTCATATGAGACGTAACTCTCCTCAAGGCAAGCAATTAGCTCTGATCCAGAACACTGCAGAGTCCTTATCACAGTTAGCAGAGATTTATGGCACAGCTGCTGACCCTGTTTTCAGCTCACCGCTTTAATAAGCACACTTGAGCTCTGGCTTTCATCCTAACTCCTGAGGATGATGATGATGATTAATGTGAACTTGGGGGTACATATTGGGGCATCTCTAAGAGGGCAGAGGCTGTGGAGCCTGTGCTGTATATGTATGTGCGTGTGTGTGAGCCTGTGGTAGGAAATGAGAGAGAAGGAGCTCTGGTAAGATATTAAAAGGGTCTTTGTAGAAATCCCATGGAACAACACTGTCGCGGGGGGAAGTAAACACACAAAACACCTCTGCTAAGTGAATAAATTCTCTCATATGAGAAGTAACTCTCCTCAAATCAAGCAATTAGCTTTGATCCAAAACACTGCAGAGTCCTTATCCCAGTTAGCAGAGATTTATAGCACGCTGCTGACCCGGTTTTCAGCTCACCGCTTTAATAAGCACACTTGGGTTCTGGCTTTCATCCCAACTCCTGATGATGATGATGATGATGATGATGATGATGATGATGATAATGATAATTAATGTGAACTTGGGGGTACATATTGGGGCATCTCTAAGAGGTCAGAGGCAGTGGAGCCTGTGCTGTATGTCTGTGTGTGTATATGTATGTGTGTGTGTATGAGCCTGTGATAGGAAATGAGAGGGAAGGTGCTCTGGTAAAATATTAAAAGGGTCTTTGTGGAAATCCACAAAGACCCTTTTATCCATTGTGGGACGACAATGTCACGGGGGTAAGTAAACACACAAAACACCTCTGCTAAGTGAATAAATTCTCTCGCATCCTCCTCGAACTGCACATGAGACATAACTGTCCTCAAGGCAAGCAATTAGCTCTAATCCAAAACACTGCAGAGTCCTTATCCCAGTTAGCAGAGATTTATGGCACAGCTGCTGACCTTGTTTTCAGCTCACAGTTTTAAAAAGCACACTTGAGCTCTGGCTTTCACCCTAACTCCTGATGATGATGATAATGATAATAATAATAATGATAATGATAATAATAATAATAATGTGAGTCCCCATTGGAGTTGAGAATATAATTGTTTATAACCCACTTTTTCTCTCTACAAGGGGACTCAAAGTGGGAGGAGATGACCTCTTTATGCCAAGAGGAAGCCAAACACCTTGAGCCACATAAATCTAAGAAGCAGAGGGGCTTTCTGGGGGGACCCTGGTATCGGTGGCCCCTCCACTTATCCATTGTGCTGAGACTCTACCTCCTCTGTCCATTAGTCAATCCTTCCTTCCATCCTTTCAGTTGGTCCAGTGGGCGGCAGCCAGGTTGTTAACTGCTGCTCCTTACAGGGAGAGGTCAACCCTCCTGTTTAAGGAGCTCCACTGGCTGCCGTTCATTTTCTGGGCCCAATTCAAGGTGCAGGTGCTTACCTACAAAGCCCTAAACGGTTTGGGACCCATCTACCTGTGTGACCGCATTTCCATATATGAACCCACGCATTCCCTCCATTCATCTGGAGAAGCCCTGCTTTCAATCCCACCTGCATTGCAAGCGCGATTGGTGGGAACGAGGGACGGGGCCTTCTTGGTGGTGGCCCCACGACTCTGGAACTCACTCCCAAAGGACATCAGGCATGCCCCAACGCTGACAGTCTTTAGAAGGAGCTTGAAAACATGGATGTTCCAGGGTGCCTTCCCAGAATAAGGAATCCCAAGCAATATGTCCCAAATGCACTTTACGAGAGAGTTAGGTTTGTCTGCACGCCCACCAATCCCTAAAATATCCATCCTATTTCACTTTGACATGCCCAGCATTTTTAAAATTTTTATTATTATTATTATTATTATTATTAATGTAATAATTATTTTAATCATTACATTTGGCCCTGCCACAGGTTTTTAAATGCGTCGTGATATTATTGTTATTGTTTTGCTTTGTTTATGAGTTTTTACTGTTGTATTGTTGTCGTTGTGTTTTATTGTTGTTGTATTTGGGCTCGGCCTCTTGTAAGCCGCACCGAGACCTGCGGGAGGTGGTAGCGGGGTATAAATAAAGGTTTATTATTATTATTATTATTATTATTATTATTTCTTCCTTCCTTCCTCTGAGTCAGTGTTTCTTAACCTGGGGGTCGGGACCCCTGGGGGGGGTCGTGAGGGGGTCTCCGATGCAGTATTTTCTGTTGGTCATTGGGCTTTTGTGTGGGAAGTTTGGCCCAATTCTACAGGTGATGGGGTTCAGAATGCTCTTTGATTGTAGGTGAACTATAAATCCCAGCAACTACAACTCCCAAACATCAAGCTCTCTTTTCCCCTAACTCCACCAGTGTTCACTTTTGGGCATATTGAGTATTTGTGCCAAGTTCGGTCCATATCCATCATTGTTTGAGTCCACAGTGCTCTCTGGATGTAGGTGAACTACAACTCCAAAACTCAAGGACGATTTATTTATTTATTCATTTATTTCGCGTATTTCTACCCCGCCCTTCTCAACCCCCGAGGGGGGACTCAGGGCAGCTTGCAAAAGGCACAATTCGATGCCTACACAATAGTACAAAAATCGTATATAAACAGCAATTAAAACAGTTATAGCAGTTAAAACAATCAATTATATATCACAGTCAATAAGGTCAATCTCATGCTCAATGTTCGCCAGCTCAGATGCCCAGCAATCCCTTCTAGTATTTTCTGTTGGTCATGGAAGTTCTGTGTGCCAAGTTGGTTTAATTCCATTGTTGGTAGAGTTCTGAATGCGTATGGGGTATTTGTGCCAAATGTGAATGAAAATACATCCTGCATATTGGATATTTACAATTCATAACAGTAGCAAAATTACAGTTACGAAGTAGCAATTAAAATATTTTTATGTACGTGTGAAAAAGATCTTGGAGTCCTCGTGGACAACAAGTTAAACATGAGCCAACAATGTGATGTGGCGGCAAAAAAAGCCAATGGGATTTTGGCCTGCATCAAGAGGAGCATAGTGTCTAGATCTAAGGAAGTCATGCTCCCCATGCTCTATTCCGCTTTGGTTAGACCACACCTGGAATACTGTGTCCAATTCTGGGCACCACAATTCAAGAGAGATATTGACTCTAAGCTGGAATGTGTCCAGAGGAGAGCGACCAAAATGATCATGGGTCTGGAGAACAAGCCCTATGAGGAGCGGCTTAGGGAACTGGGCATGTTTAGCCTGAAGAAGAGAAGGCTGAGAGGAGATATGATAACCATGTATAAATATGTGAGAGGAAGCCACAGGGAGGAGGGAGCAAGCTTGTTTTCTGCTTCCTTGGAGACTAGGACGCGGAACAATGGCTTCAAACTACAAGAGAGGAGATTCCATCTGAACATTAGGAAGAACTTCCTGACTGTGAGAGCCGTTCAGCAGTGGAACTCTCTGCCCCAGAGTGTGGTGGAGGCTCCTTCTTTGGAAGCTTTGAAGCAGAGGCTGGATGGCCATCTGTCAGGGGTGATTTGAATGCAATATTCCTGCTTCTTGGCAGGGGGTTGGAATGGATGGCCCATGAGGTCTCTTCCAACTCTTTGATTCTATGATTCTATGATTCTATGATTCTATGTTTGGGGGGTCACCACAACATGAGGAACTGTATTAAGGGGTCACGGCATTAGGAAGGTTGAGAAACACTGCTCTGAGTCCTCTCTCTTTCACTTTTTTTGGTGAGCAGGCGGCCGGCAACGCCGTGAAGCGAGCGTCCGACAACCTGGTGAAGGCGGCTCAGAAGGCGGCCGCTTTCCAGGACCACGAGAACGAGACGGTGGTGGTGAAGGAGAAGATGGTGGGCGGCATCGCGCAGGTGAGTACCAGTTCAGGACCACAACAACCTCCTTGGCATTCGGTGGAAAGGAGTCATAGAGTTGGGTGTCGTCCGCATAAATTTGACACCAAACTCCAAAACTTCAAGCGGTTTCATGGGGGACGGAAGTGACTAAACGCCTTTCCCGCCTGCCATTCCCAGATCATTGCCGCGCAGGAGGAGATGCTGCGCAAGGAGCGGGAGCTGGAGGAGGCGCGCAAGAAGCTGGCCATGATCCGGCAGCAGCAGTACAAGTTCCTGCCTTCGGAGCTGCGGGACGAAGGGCAGAACTGAGGGGGGGGGCACACCGCCCACCCACCCCCTCTTTCCCTGTCACCGCTGCCTGCCTGCCCCCCCTATTTAAGGATGCCACCCGCCCGAGCCAGGAGGGCAGGCGCACAGAGCGCCCCACGGACTGCTCCTCCTGCTGCCCCACATCCAAGGCTTGCTTGTTGTACAAGCCCCAAAGACACCCCCCCCCCCCACTACGCCCCGTCCAAAGGGGTCGTGTGAGTCCGGACTGCCTTTTTTTGGAGGGGATCCAAGCCCTTCCCCCTCCCCTCTTTGCCTTTTCTTTCCAGAATATTCCATGTGCCTTTTTTGGGGTGGGGGGGGGGGTCCTCTCCGAATCGTGCAATGGGAGGGGCTGCCTCTCTCTCTCTCCCTCCCTCACCCACCCACCCATTTTGACAATGGTTTTGCCTTAATCCAAGGGGAGCTTGGGGAGGGGGGGAGAGGATGGAAGCATGTCTTCTGTGCCCCCCTCCCCATACGTGTGCTCCCCTTTCTGCCGCCGGTGCTGCTGCTCTTTCTTCCCAAGTGCCTCTGCTGCTTTCCCAAGTGCCCCCCCCCTTCCTTTCCGGCCTGCCTCACTCACCCCTTTGCTGCAAATGCCCCCCCCCCCCATCTCTCTCCCCATCTCATCTCACCACGCTTTGCGGCCCCTTTCCAAGACCCTCACCCGCTGAGGCTTCTCACCTTTTGTAATTTTGATACTACAGTTAAGCTGCCTCTCAAAAGCTCTTTTTTTTTGTCGGGGAACCAGGGAGGAGGGAAGAGAGGGTTGAGGATGATGGTGATGATGATGATGTGGACAATGAGGATGATGAGGATGATGAGGGAGGGGAGGTCGGCACAGAAGTGCGCGAGGGTAATGGTTGCCGAGGAAGGCTTTGCTTGAATAAACGGGTTTCCCTGCAGAAACATCTCTGTGCTTGTGGTGGACGCAGAATAATAATAATAATAATAATAATAATAATAATAATAATAATACTCTATTTATACCCCGCTACCATCTCCCAAGGGACTCGGTGCGGCTTACATGAGGCCGAGCCCACAATACAACAATACAAGCAATAACAACAACAATACAAGCAATTTATTTATTTATTTACTGCATTTGTTGACCGCCGTTCTCAGCCCTAGGGCGACTCACGGCGGTGTTGTTGTTGTTCACTCGTTCAGTCGTCTCCGACTCCTCGTGACCTCATGGACCAGCCCACGCCAGAGCTCCCTGTCGGCCGTTACCACCCCCAGCTCCCTCAAGGTCAGTCACATATAAAAACAGTTTACAATAAGGCAATATCACAACAGAATATCAACATAACTATCAATAATACAATTACACTAAATCATTCGCGACGTCTCATCGTTGAATCACAATCCAAATCTCGTTATCCGTGTTCCGTTCCAATCGTCATTGCCAATTGTTGTAGCACTTACTCAAACGCCTTCTCAAAGAACCACGTCTTTAGTCTCTTGCGGAATGTCATAAGGGAGGGCGCCTGTCTGATGTCTACAGGGAGGGTGTTCCACAGCCGGGGGGCCACCACCGAGAAGGCCCTGTCCCTCGTCCCCGCCAGGCGTGCCTGTGAGGCAGGCGGGATCGAGAGAAGGGCCTCCCCAGACGATCTCAAGGTCCTCGTAGGCTCATAGGCCGAGATGCGGTCAGACAGGTATTTTGGGCCGGAACCGTTTAGGGTTTTGTAGGCCAACACCAGCACCTTGAATTGGGCCCGGTAGCAGATCGGCAGCCAGTGGAGCTGGAACAACAAGGGCGTTGTGTGCTCCCTGCGTCCCGCTCCTGTTAGTAACGTGGCTGCTGCGCGCTGGACTAGCTGGAGCTTCCGGGCTGTCTTCAAGGGCAGCCCCACGTAGAGAGCGTTGCAGTAGTCAAGGCGGGATGTGACCAGAGCGTGTACTACCGTGGCTTACATGAGGCCGAGCCCACAATACAACAATACAAGCAATAACAACAACAATACAAGCAATTTAAAAACGAAGAAGACAATAAAACAATAACATAAGCATTGACAATAGGACCACACAGTGTAAAAACTATGGGTAGGCCAAATGTAATAAAAATGAAAAATAATGCTGGACATGGGCGAAAAAGTGATGAGGCGGTTTGTGGGAACATACGAGCAGACCTAAAACAATATAAAGTGCTTTGGAGGACAAAGTGCTATGGGATCACTATTCTGGGAAGGCACACTGGAACAACCATGTTTTCAAGCTCCTTGGCTGGACGAGGGGACAACAAGGGTCCGGGTGCCGAGGGTCAGCCAGCCGCGACTGGTCAGTCCCTCTCCCAACCTGCACCAAGGGTCTGGGATCCAGCCAATACTTAGAATCATAGAATCAAAGAGTTGGAAGAGACCTCATGGGCCATCCAGTCCAACCCCATTCTGCCAAGAAGCAGGAATATTGCATTCAAATCACCCCTGACAGATGGCCATCCAGCCTCTGCTTAAAAGCTTCCAAAGAAGGAGCCTCCACCACACTCCGGGGCAGAGAGTTCCACTGCTGAACGGCTCTCACAGTCAGGAAGTTCTTCCTCATGTTCAGATGGAATCTCCTCTCTTGTAGTTTGAAGCCATTGTTCCCTTGCGTCCTAGTCTCCAAGGAAGCAGAAAGGAAGCTTGCTCCCTCCTTCCTGTGGCTTCCTCTCACATATTTATACATGGCTATCATATCTCCTCTCAGCCTTCTCTTCTTCAGGCTAAACATGCCCAGCTCCTTAAGCCGCTCCTCATAGGGCTTGTTCTCCACACCCTTGATCATTTTAGTCGCCCTCCTCTGGACACATTCCAGCTTGTGAACTCTCACATATTTATACATGGCTCTCATCATATCTCCTCTCAGCCTTCTCTTCTCCAGGCTAAACATGCCCAGTTCCCTAAGCCGCTCCTCATAGGGCGTGTTCTCCAGACCCTTGATCATTTGAGTCTGCCTCCTCTGGTCACATTCCAGCTTGTCAATATCTCTCTTGAATTGTGCTGCCCAGAATTGGACACAATATTCCAGATGTGGTCTAACCAAAGCAGAATAGAGCATGGGGAGCATTACTTCCCTAGATCTAGACACTAGGCTCCTCTTGATACAGGCCAAAATCCCATTGGCTTTTTTTTTGCCGCCACATCACATTCCTGGCTCATGTTTAACATGTTGTCCACGAGGACTCCAAGATCTTTTTCACACGTACTGCTCTCGAGCCAGGCGTCACTTCCTGAACCTTAACATGTTGTTTAATACATTTTCAGTGGGACAGATTGCATCCGGCACTTTCAGAGAAAGCCGCAGGCACACAGACCCCAGGACTGGTTTTAGACTTACTGTGAGGAAGTCCAGTAACTATCAATATCAACTTAGGAGCTGTTTTTATAAAGGGACTATTAATTAATGAAGGATTTACTGGGAGTGTGAGCAGGGCCTCTCCAGATGATTGAAGAGAACGTGTGGATTCCTACACAGAAATGCGGTCCAAGTGTAGTATCCTGGCAGTGGATCTGTAGGTGACTGTGGAGCCCTATTCTTGACCTGCATCTTCTCCCGCAGTGAGGGCATCACTTCCCAGACGGAAGGCGGTCTCGGTCGGGGTTGGCTTGATGCCGCCTTCCTCTTGGCGCATTTCTCTCTTTCGTCCTCCATTCGTGCCTCTTCAAATTCTGCAGCACTGCTGGTCACAGCTGACCTCCACCTGGAGCACTCAAGGCTTCCCAGTTCTCGGTGTCTATGCCAGAGTTTTTAAGGTTGGCTTTGAGCCCATCTTTCAATCTCTTTTCCTGCCCACCAACATTCCTTTGCTCAGAAGCAAAGACCACCAGCATTGAAGCAATGCTCCTCTGCCATCAACTCTGTTGGACCATCCACGTTGTCCGGATGCCCGATCACTTTCACCCAAAGCAGTTGCTCTACTCCAAACTCAAGAACAGAAAACAGAATGTTGGTGGGCAGGAAAAGAGATTGAAAGATGGGCTCAAAGCCAACCTTGAAAACTCTGGCATAGACACTGAGAACTGGGAAGCCCTGGCCCTTGAGCACTCCAGCTGGAGGTCAGCTGTGACCAGCAGTGCTGCAGAATTTGAAGAGGCATGAATGGAGGGCGAAAGAGAGAAACGTGCCAGGAGGAAGGCGCGTCAAGCCAACCCCGACCGGGACCACCTTCCACCTGGAAGCCAATGCCCTCACTGCAGAAGATGCAGGTCAAGAAGAGAGCTCCACAGTCACCTACGGACCCACCCCCAGAACACCGAACTTGGAGGACCATCATCCTCGGACTATGAGGGATCGCCATGTCAATGGCCCTACTGCATTCATGTCTGAAAGCAGAATAGAACCTGTGCAAAAATACAGAGCAGCAGCATGGGGGGGGAGGGGGGCTGCCAAGCGGACTCCCCAAATGCCAGCAGCCCCCAACCCGGAAAGCAGGGTCTTGCTACCCCAGGCCAAGAGTGACCGAAGGAAGAAGAGTGGAACTCTCTGGCCTAACTCTGTCCAAAATGCTCGGCTCCTGGGGATGGACTTCCACCCCTCCAAAAGCCTCCCAGGGGGGATTATTACAGTGTGTGACACCATGGTTTTTGTTCCTGGGTTACAAATGTCATTTCCTAATGGGTTCTATCATAAAAACACGGGAAAAGGTTTGTTAATCTGCAAAAACTTTGGGTTGTTGTAGGTTTTTTCGGGCTATATGGCCATGTTCTAGGGGCATTCTGTCCTGACGTTTCGCCTGCATCTATGGCAAGCATCCTCAGAGGTAGTGAGGTCTGTTGGAACTAGGAAAATGGGCTTATATATCTGTGAAATGATGTCCAGGGTGGGACAAAGGACTCTTGTCTGCTGGAGTGAGGTGTGAATGTTTCGACAGACCACCTAGGTTCGCATTTGATGGCTTGGCAGTTGTTTGGTGTGGCTTGTTAGTGCCTGGGGTAATCTTTTGTTAAGAGGTGATTAGATGTCCTTGTTTGTTTCCTCTCTGTTGTTTTGCTGTTTTAATTTTTTAATACTGGTAGCCGGATCTTGTTCATTTTCATGGCTACCAGCATTAAAAAAAACTCTAAAATTACAACAGCAGAACAACAGAGAGGAAACAATCAAGGGCCTGGAGAACTAACCCTATGAGGAGTGACATAAGGAGCTGGGCATGTTTAGCCTGAAGAAGAGAAGGCTGAGAGGAGATATGATAGCCATGTATAAATATGTGAGAGGAAGCCACAGGGAGGAGGGAGCTTCCGTGGAGCCTAGGACACAATGGGACAATGGCTTCAAACTACAAGAGAGGAGATTCCATCTGAACATGAGGAAGAACTTCCTGACTGTGAGAGCCATTCAGCAGTGGAACTCTCTGCCTTCCCCGGAGGGAGTGTGGTGGAGGCTCCTTCTTTGGAAGCTTTTGAACAGAGACTGGATGGCCATCTGTCGGGGGTGCTTTGAATGCAATATTCCTGCTTCTTGGCAGAATGGGGTTGGACTGGATGATGGCCCAGGAGGTCTCTTCCAACTCTTTGATTCTATGATTCTATGACATCTAATCACCTCTCAACAAAAGATTGCCCCAGGCACTGCCATCAAATGCTAATCAAGGTGGTCAGTTGAAACATTCACACCTAGCTCCAACAGACAAGGGTTCTTTGTCCCACCCTGGTCATTCCACAGATATATAATAACCCCTTTTTCCTAGTTCTACTTTCTTCCTTCAAGGAGAAGACTTGGTGATGGTTCACGAATGGAACCCTGAAGAAGGAGACAGAAGAAGGCCTGGTTCTTGCAGCCCAGGAGCAAGCCATCAGAACCAAGGCCATTAAGGCCAGGATTGGAAAATCAGCGGATGACCCAAAATGCAGACTGTGCAAGGGAGTGGATGGAACCATGGACCATCTCCTCAGCTGCTGCAAGAAAATCACACAGATGGACTCCAAACAGAGGCACAACGCTGTGGCCCAGATGATTCCCTGGAACTTATGTCACAAGGACCACCTGCCAGGAGTCAAGAACTGGCAAAGGGATCATAAACCCGCAAAGGTCATGGAAAATGAACACGCAAAAATACTGTGGGACTTTTGAATCCAGACTAACAAAGTTTTAGGACACAACACACCAGACATCACGATTGTGGAAAAGAAAAAAGTCTGGATTATTGATGTCGCCATTCCAGGTGGCAGTCGCATTGAGGAAAAACAACAGGAAAAACTCAGCCGCTATCAGGACCTCAAAATTGAATGGCAAAGGCTCTGATGGCATCAACCAGTCCAGGTGGTCCCAGTGGTCATGGGCACAGTGGGTGCCGTGCCAAAAGATCTCAGCCAGCATTTGGAAACAATAAACATAGACAAAATCACGATCTGTCAACTGCAAAAGGCCGTCTGACTTGGATCTGCGCACATCACTCGAAAATACATCACACAGTGCTAGACACTTGGAAAGGGTTCGACTTGTGATTTTGGGATATGAAACCCAGCAGAGAGATCTCGTTTGCTGTGACATACTGTGCTTTTGTGTCAGTATAATAATAATAATAATAATAATAATAATAATAATAATAATAATAGAATCAAAGAGTTGGAAGAGACCTCGTGGGCCATCCAGTCCAACCCCATTCTGCCAAGAAGCAGGAATATTGCATTCAAATCACCCCTGACAGACGGCCATCCAGCCTCTGTTTCAAAGCTTCCAAAGAAGGAAGGAGCCTCCAACACACTCCGGGGCAGAGAGTTCCACTGCTGAACGGCTCTCACAGTCAGGAAGTTCTTCCTCATGTTCAGGTGGAATCTCCTCTCTTGTAGTTTGAAGCCATTGCTCCATTGCGGCCTAGTCTCCAAGGAAGAAGAACACAAGCTTGCTCCCTCCTCCTCCCTGTGGCTTCCTCTCACATATTTATACATGGTTATCATATCTCCTCTCAGCCTTCCCTTCTTCAGGCTAAACATGCCCAGTTCCCTAAGCCGCTCCTCATAGGGCTTGTTCTCCAGACCCTTGATCCTTTGAGTCGCCCTCCTCTGGACACATTCCAGCTTAGAGTCAATATCTCTCTTGAATTGTGGTGCCCAGAATAGGACACAATATTCCAGGTAAAGTGGTCTAATCAAGGCAGAAGAGAGCATGGGGAGCAGGACTTCCCTGGACCTAGACACTAGGCTCCTATTGATGCAGGTCAAAATCCCATTGGCTTTTTTTGCTGCCACATCACATTGTTGGCTCATATAATAATAATAATAATAATAATAATAATAATAATAATAATAATAATACACACACACACTCCTGGCTCACCTGCTTTGCAAACTTTTACACCTTCCACACTTGATCAAAGGGCTGAGGACATCTCCCGAAACCAAGTGGCTTCAAGGAGAAAGAAGAGCCAAGTCATAGAAGCATGGGTTGAAGTGTTTCAAAGAGAAAGGAAGATCACACCTTTCCGTGGTGACGACTTCAGTGCGTCCATCCTCTTCATGTGATTGTGACCTCCTCCCTTGGTAGGAATAGGGTTGGACTCGATGGCCCTCGGGCTCTCTTCCAATCCGGTGAGTCTAGGAAGACACAACCCAAGCCCTTCCAACCAATGGCCGTCCGACCTCTGTTCCAAAGCCTCCAGGGGTGAGTGGTGGATGTCCAGCCCAGAGGTGGGCCAATGGGGGTCTGATCTGCCATAAGAGAGTGTGTATGTGAAGCTGACGCCTGAGCATGTCCATGTTGGGTTAGGCCTTCCTGTCTTCCCACGAACACTCAAATGTCTTTCCCCTGCTTTTGGTTGTTGTCAGAGCATACTTACTTACTTAGGCGATCCCTCGTTGGACGAGTAAGATGGTCTTCCTTGATGACTATTTTTGTGGGTCCGCATGTGGCTGTGGAGCCCTATTCTTGACCCGCATCTTCTCCCACAGTGAAGGCATCGGTTTCCAGGTGGAAGGCGGTCCTGGTCGGGGTTGGCTTGACGCGCCTTCCTCCTGGCACATTTCTCTCTTTCACCCTCCACTCATGCCTCCTCGAATTCTGCAGCACTGCTGGTCACAGCTGACCTCCAGATGGAGTGGTCAAGGGCCAGGGCTTCCCAGTTCTCAGTGTCTATGCCAGAGTTTTTAAGGTTGGCTTTGAGCCCATCTTTCAATCTCTTTTCCTGCCCACCAACATTCCATTTTCCGTTCTTTAGTTCAGAGTAGAGCAACTGCTTTGGGAGACAGTGGTCAGGCATCAGGACAACGTGGCCGGTCCAGCGGAGTTGATGGCGGAGGACCATCACTTCAATGCTGGTGGTCTTTGCTTCTTCCAGCACGCTGACGTTTGTCTTCTTGTCTTCCCAAGAGATTTGCAGGATTTTCCGGAGGCAGCGCTCATGGAATCGTTCCAGGAGTTGCATGTGATATCTGTAGACAGTCCACGTTTCCCAGGCATAGAGCAGGGTTGGGAGGACAATAGCTTTGTAGACAAGCACCTTGGTATCCTTGACACAGACACTGACACACAGGACTGTGTCAGAGCATGCCTTGGATGGGATTGAGGTCCAAATATAGTACATCTGTCTCCTGTGTGTTGACAGATATGCACACACATATATAAACATACACCAAGGGAGGTGGGTAGACCTCAGGTGCAGAGCTAACCTGTCTCTCAAAGTAAAGTCCAACTTTGAAATTGGAAGAACAGTTGCTATGACTGTTTCCCAAATAGCTTGTTTTATATTTGGCCCCTTCCTTGGCTCTCACTCGGACGTAAGCCTCCCTGAAATCCAGCCTGGCAGGGCCCTCCCCGTCTTCAGCTGAGCCAGCAGCAAGTCTGTGCTTGGATCTTGGAAATGCAAGCGCACCACTCTCTGACCCACATGGAAGACCAGGCGCTGATGGACTGGACGAACACAGGGCATTCCTCGGGCAAGAGAAATGTGGGGCAGCGTTCCAAAGGAGGCCACAGTCTGGGTCTTGCTGGCTTCTCCTTCCTTTCCTGCAGCTTGAGGTAGCCCTCCTCGGACCTCAAAAGAGCCAGGACAGGAGTGACACCCTCATATTTCCCAGCACACTTGCCCCTCACCCTTTGAGTCATCTCAAGAGAAACCCCACTGGGAAGGGGAGCTGTGTGGGGCCCATCCTGGTCCTGGTTGAGCGTGGCCACCGGAAAGCCCTTTGCGACACCTGAAAGCCACTGGTTCCTCGTCACACGCGCCCCTTTGGATGCCCGCCATGCAGCCAAGGTTCATTTATAACTCTTGTGGGAGACTCTCCTTGGCACTAAGGCATGCTTATCGCGCATGGAAAGAATGCCAGGCATGGAGGAGCTGGAAGAGCGGGCAGGAGGCGCAGCTGCCATCAAAGCCAGACCCCAGAGGGAGGAGATGCACACAATCATAGGGGGCAGGAGCCTCTCCTTTCATCCTCAGCCAGAGCCCACCTTGAGTGGCCTGGCTATGCAGAGACCTGCCACCTGGGACTGGTCCCCCAGGAACATCTTAAGACTGGGAAGAGACCCCCAAAGGCCATCCAGTCCAACCCCTTCCTTGCAGAGACTTGCCACCTGGGACAGGTGCCCCTAGGAATATGTTAAGACTGGGAAGGGACCCCCCAAAGGCCATCCAGTCCAACCCCTTCCTCGCAGAGACTTGCCACCTGGGACAGGTGCCCCCAGGAATATGTGAAGACTGGGAAGAGACCCCCAAAGTCCATCCAGGCCAACCCCTTCCTTGCAGAGACCTGGCCTCGGAGTGACAGGTGCCCCTAGGAACATCTAAAGACTGGGAAGAGACCCCCAAAGTCCATCCAGTCCAACTCCTTCCTTGCAAAGACCTGGCACCTGGGACAGGTGCCCTTAGGAACATCTTAAGACTGGGAAGAGACCCCCAAAGTCCATCCAGGCCTGCCACCTGGGACAGGTGCCCCCAGGAACATCTTAAGACAGGGAAGAGACCCCCAAAGTCCATCCAGGCCAACCCCTTCCTTGCAGAGACCTGCCACCTGGGACAGGTGCTCCCAGGAATATCTTACGACTGGGAAGGGACCCCCAAAGGCCATCCAGTCCAACTCCTTCCTTGCAGAGACCTGCCACCTAGGACAGGTGCCCCCAGGAACTGTAGCATCTTAAGAGTGGGAAGAGACCCCTAAATTCTGCAGCACTGCTGGTCACAGCTGACCTCCAGCTCAAGGGCCAGGGCTTCCCAGTTCTCAGTGTCTATGCCAGAGTTTTGAAGGTTGGCTTTGAGCCCATCTTTCAATCTCTTTTCCTGCCCACCAACATTCCGTTTTCCGTTCTTGAGTTCAGAGTAGAGCAACTGCTTTGGAAGACGGTGGTCGGGCATCCGGACAATGTGGCCGGCCCAGCGGAGTTGATGGCGGAGGAGCATGGCTTTAAAGCTGGTGGTCTTTGCTTCTTCCAGCACGCTGATGATTGTCCGCCTGTCTACCCAAGAGATTTGCAGGATTTTCCGGAGGCAGCGCTGATGGAATCGTTCCAGGAGTTGCATGTGACATCTGTAGACAGTCCACGTTTCACAGGCATAGAGCAGGGTTGGGAGGACAATAGCTTTATAGACAAGCCCCTTGCCCTCCCTACGGATGTCCCGGTCCTCAAACACTCTCTGCTTCATTGGGAAAAATGCTGCACTCGCAGAGCTCAGGCGGGTTGTATTTCGGTGTCGATATTGACTTTGGTGGAGAGGTGGCTGCCAAGGGAGCGGAAATGGTCAACATTTTCTAATGTTAACACCATTAAGCTGTATCGCTGGCATTGGAGAGGGATTGGCTGGAGACTTCTGGAACAGCACTTTGGTTTTCTCAATGTTTAATGACAGGCCGAGCTGCTCGTATGCGTCTGCGAAGGTGTTTAGAGTGGCTTGTAGATATTCTTCTGAATGCACATAGACGACGTTGTCATCAGCATACTGGAGTTCTATAACAAATTTTGTTGTAACCTTAGTTTTGGCTTTCAGTCTGCTGAGGTTAAACAGCTTGCCTTCTGTCCGATAGATTACTTCCACTCTGGTGGGAAGCTTCCCATCAACAAGGTGAAGTATCATGGCGATGAAGATGGAGAATAAAGTTGGGGCAAGAACACATCATTCCTGTTTGACACCTGATTCCACCTTAAATGGGTCACTTTGGGAGCCACTGTTGCCATCTACTTTAATAGAAGCAATGTGTGCTCCTATAATTAGCCCATTGAGTCATGTGGCAGCCAACCTTTGCACTAATTGCAGTTTCCAGGCCATCTTCAAAGGCAGCCCCACATAGAGTGCATTGCAGTAGTCCATTTTCGATGTAACCAAGATGGGCTCTGCAGCAAAGCTGTGGTCTCGGGCAGGAGGGTGGCAGGGGCCACAGGAATGGAGGCATGTCCATGGCCAAGAGGCTCAGCTGGACATCCTGCATGGGGAGCTGCTTTGACATGCTTTCAGAGGGACCCACAACACGATCCAGACCAGTGGGAGCAGCAATCCATTGCATGTCACAGAAGGCACTCGGGTGGCTGGAGCTGCTTTGGGGACGTCCCGAAGCAGCTTCCTCTGGGTCCTCCTCCATTGAGAGCGTCACCCTGAGATCACAAGGCCCAGTGTTGTAGAGCTAAAATTTAGGGGTCTTTGCCAGGAGGCAGAGACCAATTAGACTCATCAAAGAGTTCTTTTTGCCCTGGCGAGACAGAGAAGCATCCCATATTTTTCCCTGATTTCCCAATGAAAAGTCTCACCAGTTGAAGAAAGGCCATCGAGGTTTAATGCGATTCAGCTGGAACGGATGCAAAGCTGCAATCATTCGCCAAAGCTAAGCATGAGGGGAGTACACCAATACAGTCATATTTATACTACAAGTGCAGTAAATAAATAAATAAATTTATAGCAAATTCAAAGTTGCAGAGTTCAAACTCCCCGCCCCGGCTTCCCTGTTGTTCCCTGCCATGATTGGGCGGTGGGTGAACAGCTGGGAAGCGGCCCTCCCGCCCCTGGCGGCTCTGGACCAATCAGGAAGCTCCAGTGGTCCGTAGGATCCAATGGGGAGACCTCTGCCTCCTGGTGGCAACAGCAAATCAGGAGAGAGGGAGGCGGGATGAGGGAACACAATGGAGTCTATGAATGAGTTTTGAAAAAAAGGAAATGCCATGTGGCCTGCGAGACAAAGGAAAGGTCTCAAAGCAGGGCTAGTCTATTGTCCCTTGAGTGGCATGTGTGAGGAAAGACCAGATTTTTCCAGGCCAGCAAACAGGAAAACAATGAAGATAAGGCTGACGTGATTGTTCTTTGATGAATATACAGTAAAATTTAATCAGTGCGGAGGTGAGGGCTTTCCTAAGGCCCACTGATCTCCAGATAGGGAGATGGCCAGGGGTCTGCCAGGGGGCAAACAGCATTGTTGGGCAAACCTCCGAAAACAAAGCCACCTGCCAGTCTATTTTCCATGCAAAGGAAACCGTGGATTAGGGTCTTTGGGATGTCTGGAGCTCTGCAATCCCTTGGTGGGATTTCCTCATGAGTATAGGGGAACAAAGGGTCAATAAAAAGGGGAAAAGCCTTTGCCACGAAATATATATTATGTGTCCATAGTTCATATTATTCATAGGAAGGTCCATAAAGGGAACTATATCCACGAGGGGGAAAGAGAGTCCCTTGATTGTGAGGTGGGGGACCCTCAGGAGCCCAGGTGTGTCCCAGGTGGGAAAATTCAAATACTTTTGTGGCATGATTTTCAGTAATCAAATTCAGTAATCCTTTGTCTCGCAGGCCACATGGCATTTTGAAAATCACTTTCTGCTGTAAACATATGAAAATAGGGCACAAAGCCTTGATTAAATGATCCACACCAAACTGACCAAGGCTTAACCCTTACTATCCAGCCTGGCGTCCTTGCCCTTAGCAAAACTATAGGTTACTATCTCTTAGGGGGGGGGGGGTCATGTTCCACTTCACAAGGATCCCTTCCTCTGTCCATCCTGCAATGGTGCAACGGCCTGGGTCCCTGGAGGGCCGGAGCAGTGCTAGAGGTCAGGCTCTTGGGCCAAGGCCGGCAGAGGTGGAGCCCCCCTAATCCCCAGATGCCTGCACTGAGTCCAGAGCCAGAAATAGACCCTGGAGGCCGGTCAAGGGGGGGGGGGGAAGGAAGGCAGGCAGGCGCCCCCTCCCCTTTCCACACCTGTTCCCGGCCTGTCACTCCAAGGGAATTAGCCGGATGGCAGGAGGGCAGCGGTCACTCAACCCAGGAGCCACGCAGCAGGTCAGCCACGCGTCCCCTCCCTCCCTCCCCTCAAAGGGCTGCCCAGCCAAGCCTGTGTGTCCAGGAGGCCGACGAGGAGAGTGGCCAAAGGAGGCTCCGGTGGTCAGCGGGCCCTCTCCTGACCCTGGGCCACACCACAGGAGTGATTGATCAGGATGGGCAAAGGGCCAGGGGTGCGCTTTCACCGAACCACACCGTTGGAAGGAAGGGAATGCCATTCATTCCCAAGGCAGGAAGGCACAATCAAAGCACTCCCGACAGACTCTCGACATATTTTATTAACCCGCCTTGATGCTATTCCAAAAACAGTAGCCATCTGTGTATTGTGTCGCTGTGGGTTTTGCAGGCTGTATGGCCAATGTGTTCCAGTAGCATTCTCTCCTGACGTTTTGCCTGCATCTGTGCCTCATGGCATCTTCAGAGGTTCTGTTGGCAGTGAAGCAAGTGGTGTGTGTGTGTGTGTGCATATGGAGATACACACACAGACACACACACACACATGTGTATATGTATGTGTGTGTGTATGTGTATGTGTATGTATGTGTGTGTGTGTGTGTGTGTGTGTGTATATGTGTGTGTGTATATATATATATATATATATATATATATATATATATATATATATATATATCACACCTATGGAATGATGTCCAGGGTGGGAGAAAGAACTCTTGTCTGTTGAGTAGCCCCCAAGCAACAGAGGCCAGGCTACCTCTATGCAATTACCCTCACTGATTGACCTTGCAGCTTCATGGCTACTCTATGCTATTCAAGCTTGCTAATGGAAACATTCACACTTGCTTCAAACAGACAAGGGTTCTTTCTCCTGCCCTGGGCATCATTCCACAGTGTACTATCAAGGGTTAGTAAACACCTCACAAACATACCCTCACTGATTGACTTGGCAGCTTTGTGGCTACTTAATGCTATTCAGTGCATGCAAATTGCAGCATTAAACAGAAAAGGGTTCTTTCTCCACCGTGGGCATCAGTCCACAGAGGGTGCCTCACTGATTGGCTTTGCAGCTGCAATGCTACTCAATGCTTTTCAAGCTTGCTAATTGCAACATCTACACTTGTTTCACACACACAAGGGTTTTTCCTCCCACCCTGAACATCATCCCACAGAGGGTGCCTCCAGGCAGCAACAGTCAGGCTACCCTTATGCAGATATCCTCACTGATTGGCTTTGCAGCTGCAATGCTACTCAATGCTTTTCAAGCTTGCTAATTGCAACATCTACACTTGTTTCACACACACAAGGGTTTTTCCTCCCACCCTGAACATCATCCCACAGAGGGTGCCTCCAGGCAACAACAGTCAGGCTACCCTTATGCAGATATCCTCACTGATTGACTTTGCAGCTGCAATGCTACTCAATGCTTTTCAAGCTTGCTTATTGCAACATCTACATTTGCTTCAAACAGACAAGGGTTTTTCCTCCCAACCTGAACATCAATCCACAGAGGGTGCCTCCAGGCAACAACAGCCAGGCTACTTTGACGCAGATACCCTCACTGATTGACTGTACAGCTTCATGGCTGCTCAATGCTATTCAAGCTTGCTAATTGCAACATTCACACTTGCTGCAAACAGACAAGGGTTCTCTCTAACACTCTGGACATTATTCCACAGGGATATATACACTCCACTTGCCTCTGAGGATGCTTGCCACAGTTGCAGGGGATGTTCAGGGGATGCCCACCTCCTGTGGGATTTCTATTATTATTATTATTATTATTATTATTATTATTAGGGCTGGATGGCCATCTGTTGGTGGTGCTTTGATGGTGCCTTTCCTGCAGAAGGAAAGGGGGTTGGACTGGATGGCCCCTGGGGTCTTCCACTGAAATACTGTTAAGTCTGTGTTGGTTAAAATTGTCCTGGAGGGGGGGGGGGGCAGGCTCTCTCCCCAGCAGCTGTCCCCCCCCCCCCCCCCAACCTGCACTCCGATCCAGGTGAGATTACTGCAGGAGGCTTGGCTGCAGCTTACGTTGATGCCCAAGAACAGGTGGGTGGGTTGCAGGGGGCGATTGGGGAGTGTCACTAGGCATATGCCAGGCTGAGCCTTTCCATCCTTGGGGGGTGGGGGGAGCCCAAGGACGCCCTTGAGAAGCCAGGGCTAGAGGAGGCAGATGGGGGTCCACAGGCTCTGTGCCAGTGTTGCTCAACCTGGGGGTCCCGACCCCTGGAGGGGTCACCAGGGGGTGTCAGAGGGGTCGCCAAAAACTATCACAAAACACAGTATTTTATGTTAATCATGGGGGTTCTGTGTGGGAAGTTTGGCCCAATTCTATCATTAGTGGGGTTCAGAATGCTCTTTGATTGTAGGTGAACTATAAATCCCAGCAACTCCAACTCCCAAATGTCAAGGTCTATTTCCCCAAAACTTCATCTGTGATTATATTTGGGCATACTGAGTATCCGTACCAAGTTTGGTCCAGATCTATCATTGTTTGAGTCCACAGTGCTCTCTGGATATAGGTGAACTATAAATCCCAGCAACTATGACTGCCAAATGTCAAGGTCTATTTCTCCCAAACTCCATCTGTGTTTATATTTGGGCATACTGAGTATCCGTGCCAAGTTTGGTCCAGATCCATCATTGTTTGAGTCCACAGTGCTCTCTGGATATAGGTGAACTATAAATCCCAGCAACTATGACTGCCAAATGTCAAGGTCTGTTTTCCCTAAACTCCACTTCACACTTCATATTTAGGCATATTGCGTATTTGTGCCAAGTTTGGTCCCGATCCATCATTGTTTTGGTCCACAGTGCTCTCTGGATATAGGTGAACTATAAATCCCAGCAAGTACGACGGCCAAATGTCAAGGTCTGTTTTCCCCAAACACCACTTCACATTTGGGCATATTGAGTATTTGTGCCAAGTTTGGTCCCAATCCATCATTGTTTAAGTCCACAGTGCTCTCTGGATGTGGGTGAACTACAACTCCCAAACTCAAGGTCAATGCCCACCAAACCCTTCCAGCATTTTCTGTTAGCCGTGGGAATAATGTGTGGCAAGTTTGGTTCAATTCCATCATTGGTGGAGTTTAGATTGCTCTTTGATTGTAGGTGAACTATAAATCCCAGAAACTACAACTCCCAAATGTCAGGGCCTATGTTCCTCAAACTCCATCTGTGTTCATATTTGGGCTTATGGAGTATTTGTGGCAAGTTTGGTCCCAATCCATAATTGTTTGAGTCCACAGTGCTCTCTGGATGTAGGTGAACTACAACTCCCAAACTCAAGGTCAATGCCAGCAAACCCTTCCAGCATTTTCTGTTAGCTGTGGGAGTTCTGTGTGCCAAGTTTGGTTCAATTCCATTGTTGGTGAAGTTTAGAATGATCTTTGATTGTAGGTGAACTATAAATCCCAGCAACTACAACTCCCAAATGAGAAAATCCCTGCAGCGTATTGGGTATTTGTGCCAAATGTGGTCCAGTGAATGAAAATACATTCCTGCATATCAGATATTTACATTACAATTCATAACAGGAGCAAAATTACAGTGATGAAGTAGCAACGGAAATAATGTTATGGTTGGAGGTCAGCACAACATATTGGTATTGACAAGCTGGAATGAGTCCAGAGGAGGACAACTAAACAAGCCTATGAGGAGCGGCTGAAAGAGAAGGCTGAGAGGAGATACGACAGCCATGTATAAATATGTGAGAGGAAGCCACAGGGAGGAGGAGGGAGCAAGCTTGTTTTCTGCTTCCTTGGAGACTAGGACGCAATGGAGGAATGGCTTCAAACTACAAGAGAGGAGATTCCATCTGAACACGTTGAAGAACTTCCTGACTGTGAGAGCCGTTCAGCAGTGGAACTCTCTGCCCCAGAGGGAGTGTGGTGGAGGCTCCTTCTTTGGAAGCTTTTAAACAGAGGCTGGATGGCTATCTGTCGGGGGTGATTTGAATGCAATTTTTCTGCTTCTTGGCAGAATGGGGTTGGACTGGATGATGGCCCAGGAGGTCTCTTCCAACTCGAGGATTCTAGGATTCTATGAACATGAGGAAGTGTATCAAGGGGTTGTGGCATTGAAGTCAAACATGACCTCCCCCCCCCCCCATAAAAGATAGTAACTTATAGTTTTGCTAAGGACAAGGACAAGGGTTAAGCCTTGGTCAATTTGCCAAGACACTAACAACAACAAGGACCCTTCCCATGTTAGATACTAGTGTGTACATTCAATCAGGGTTTTATGCCCTAGGCTTCATATATAGCAGAAGATAGCACATTTACTACTGAGAAACCCCCTCCCTCCCTTGACACTTATGTGCTCTCTTGAACTTCTATGGGACTCTGGTGGGAGGGATAAGTGGGTATGTTTTCTATATCATGATTTCTATATTTCTATATTCCTCCCTGTGTATCTGACCTGACCTTTTCCTGGCCTTTTTGCCCAATTCCTCTCTATTGAAAAACATATAAAAATACAAGGCAGCCACCCCTGTGTGACCCTGGAAAGAAGGGAATCTCCAGTTGAAAAAGACCCTTATCAAAAGACACTTTTTGCATGGACAATAACAAAGGACCGTGACCTCTGGGCTCGGAGTTGGCCCCCCAGAGGAAGCGGTCACTTGGCATTTATGAACATATCTCAATAGGACAACGGAAGCCTTCAGAAAGCCACACCTTGTCCTAATCTGTTACTGATTCAACTTTTAGCCACTGGAACCACTGTTGGGGTTCAGCCTGAGTTTGAACTTGAACCTGATTCTCTGTTTGTTCCTCCTGATGCTAATGAAAATATATTTACTGATGCTAGTGGAAATGTACCTCTTGATGCCAATGTTCCTGAAATTAGTGAGGAAGGAACTTCTGTAGATTTGGAAAATGAAAGTACCAGTGTTCATGAGAATGTTTCAGAGGGAAGCCATGACCTTTCACTCCCTTCTGCATCTGGTAACTTTAATGAGAACAGAAGGGGTCAGATTTGGCAAGACAGAAGTAAATCACTCAGCTTGCGAAGGTCTTCCCAATTAAAAGAAACGACTTCAAAACAGAGGGGCGGTTCACGGAACCAATTCTTTGGCTTGAAGTGCCTTCCGCTGGTCTGACTGTCTCAGTTCAGGCATCGTTTCAGATTGATGAAGACCTTGGCAGTTCTCCCGGTTTCCCTGGCCATAGTTTGGGAAGATTTCTAGGATATCAAGTACGGTTAGTGGATTGCTAACAGGTTCCAGTATTTCCCAGTGAGGCTTTTGGTTTTGCTTTGTCCATTTAAATTCATGTTTGCTGATTTTGCTGTGGCTTTTGGCTTTGCATTTTTCCTTTATTTTGTAACCATTTTTCTTCAATAAAAAAGGATTGTTTTTTACAGTCAAGTGTGGTGGATAGTTATCTTAGGGCCTCGTTCCCTGCTCTGGATTGCAACAACCACAGCCAAAATTCCCTCATTGTTTTTGTCTCTCAGCACTGGAAAAATCTGGATTTTGGCAGGATCGCCAAACATCAATGTTTATTGCAGCCACTCAGTGACGATAACCAGACTGGCTCACAGGCCCTTGGGACTCGCTGGTCACTTGGACATCTCAAAATCTCCATAATCCTCTCAAGAATCTATTGTTTCCCTCTCGTCCCGCCTCCCTCTCTCCTGATTCGTCAGGATGCCGAGGCAGCAGAAGCCCAGCGATTGGCCCAGGCGCTCAGGAGGAGGCCAAGCCTCCTTCCAGCTGAAGAGCACCAGCCAATCATCATCGAGCTGGCAGAGGGGCGGGGAATGGGAGATTCAAGCCTGGCAGCTCTGTTTTATGTATAAAAAGGCCTTTATTTGTGTACATGTTATGCTTAGCTTGGCAAAATATTGATGCTTTGCATCCTTTTCAGCTGAATCACAATAAAATCATCTCGGTGGCGCTTCCTTCAACTTTGGTGAGATTCTTTTGGGAACTTAGGGAAAAATCTTTTACATTGTGGCTTCTCTTGCTCACCATTGTAGTGAGCCCTTTTTGGTGGGTCCACAAGGGTATCTCCTTCAGGGCCAGACCCTTTTGAATTCCTCCATGATTTCAGCATGAGGAAGGTAGAATACCACTGCCCTATGCAGACCTTCCCCCCTGTCCATGCACAGAGAATGCCTATGCGCAGCCAGAGCATCATGCGTAGGAGAGCCTGGCCAAAGGATCCTGAAGCTGGAAGGGCCCCCAGAGGTCATCTGTACAGAGAAAGCACTCCAGAGAAATGCCCACCTAACACCCATGCCAAGGCTTCCAAGGAAGAAGAGCCCAATGCTCTCCAAGGTAGTCATGGAATCATAGAATAGCAGTTGGAGGAGACCAAATGGCCATTCAGTCCAACCCCCCCCCCCCCCCCCCTTGTAGCTTCGAAGCTACAAGGCCATTACATGCTAATCAAGATGGCCAACTGCAACATTCACACTTACCTCAAGCAGACAAGGGTTCTTTCTTGCACCCGGGACATCATTCCACAGATATATAAACCTCACTTGCCTAGTTTCCGCAGAACTCACAACCTCTGAGGATGCCTGCCATAGATACAGGCAAAACATCAGGAGAGAATGCTTCTGGAACATGGCTGTACAACCCAGAAAACTTACAGCAACCCAGTGAAAGCCTTCAACAATACATTGATCTGTGTGTTGTTGTTCTCTTACCACTTTGGGCTACTGGTGCTCCTCTGCTGTGCATTTATAAGGTCCAGGGGAGATACGTAAGGGATAATGAAGTAAAAGGAATTTCATATACACCATCCCACCCACCAGAGTCCAAAGGAGAGAGAGTTCATAATCATGGGGAACTCCAAGGGGAGTTCATGGAGTTTGGGACAAAGTTCCAAAAAGTTGTCAAAAGTTCTTGAAAGTTGAAGGAAATTGATAAAAGTTGTAAAGTGCAAGGGAAGTTGGGAAAGGTGTCCCAGAGTCCATGGAGTTCTTATGAGCTGGCTGCCAGCATTGGAGATCAAGATCCACTGAGAGAACTACAGATCCCTCTACTCCAAGGACCAAGGCGGCCCGCCAACACCTTGAGGATCCTATGGGTTGACTGTGACAGTTTCCCAACATCAGCAGGCTCCTTGGACATCCACAAAATGGTAGCAACGTGGTATCATCTTTGGAAAAACAGCTGGGCTCCAGGGTGGGGTTTCAGAGACAAAAAAGGTTATTCCTGGAGAATGCTGGCTGAGGGGTGGAGGGGATAGCGGAGCAAAACCGAGATAGCTATTAGTCTTATAATTCTCCCAGGAGAAGAATGACACAAATTTTGAAGTGATCCGTTGACCCGCGGATACGGAGCCCCGAGGTGTTTTCCGTATCCGCGGTTTAAGGGAATTTATTTATTTATTTATTTCAGGTATTTCTACCCCGCCCTTCTCAACCCCCCAAGGGGGACTCAGGGTGGCTTCCAACCAGCATACGTTGATGCCTACAATTCACAAAGTAAAATACATAGTAAAAATGAATTATAACAGTTAAAACCTTACATTAATACAATAAAAATACAATAAAATACCGGCCTGGTGGCCATCGTTTTGCCAAGTCCGTAATTAAGTCCTATGATGAACTGTGACTATGAATATGATTTTGACTATGACTGGATTGACGATTTGGCATATTGTAATGATGTAATGATGATGTTTTTATTGTACTGAGTTGTACTATTTTAATATGTATTGACCTGTAATTGTTGTTTTATATGATTGTATTTGATATGCACTGTAAACTGACCTGAGTCCCTCGCCGAGGTTGAGAAGGCCGGTATAGAAATCTTCTAAATAATAAATAAATTAATAAATAAATTCATTCCGCTTATCATAGTCTGTTTCCAAAGCTTTAGTCATCATTGTCCATTGTCAGTCTGCCAGGTTATCCAAATGCCTGGTCCCATATCCATGTTTTTAATTTCCTTCTGAAAGAGAGGAGGGATGATGATGATCTAATTTCCCTGGGGAGTGAATTCCACAGGCGGGGGGCCACCACTGAGAAGGCCCTGTCCCTCGTTCCCATCAACCTCATTTGTGACAAGGGCGGGGCCGAGAGCAGGGCCCCTCCAGAAGATCTTAACTTCCTAGCGGGACATAGAATCATAGAATCATAGAATCAAAGAGTTGGAAGAGACCTCATGGGCCATCCAGTCCAACCCCTTTCTGCCAAGAAGCAGGAATATTGCACTCAAATCACCCTAGACAGATGGCCATCCAGCCTCTGCTTAAAAGCCTCCAAAGAAGGAGCCTCCACCACACTCCCTCCGGGGCAGAGAGTTCCACTGCTGAACGGCTCTCACAGTCAGGAAGTTCTTCCTCATGTTCAGATGGAATCTCTTCTCTTGTAGTTTGAAGCCATGGTTCCCTTGCGTCCTAGTCTCCAGGGAAGCAGAAAACAAGCTTGCTCCCTCCTCCTCCCTGTGTCTTCCTCTCACATATTTATACATGGCCCTCATCATGTCTCCTCTCAGCCTTCTCTTCTTCAAGCTAAACATGCCCAGCTCCTTAAGCCGCTCCTCATAGGGCTTGTTCTCCAGACCCCTGATCTGCTCCCTCCTCCTCCCTGTGGCTTCCTCTCACATATTTATACATGGCTATCATATCCCCTCTCAGCCTTCTCTTCTTCAGGCTAAACATGCCCAGCTCCTTAAGCCGCTCCTCATAGGGCTTTGTTCGGACAGGTACGCTGGGCTGGAGCCGTATAGGGTTTTATAGGGCAAAACCAGCACTTTGAATTGTGCTCAGAACTGAATCGGCAGCAAGTGGAGCTGACATAACAGAGGAGTGGTATGCTCTCTGTATGGTGCTCCAGTGAGAAATCTAGCTGCCATCCGCTGGACTAGTTGAAGTTTCCAAACAGTCTTCAAAGGCAACCCCATGTAGAGCGTGTTGCAGTAGTCTATACGGGATGTAACAAGAGCGTGGACCACTGTGGCCAGATCAGACTTCCCAAGGTACGGGCTCAGCGATGAGTCCAGGATCACTCCCAAGCTGCCAACTGCGCCTTCAGGGGGAGTGTGACCCCATCCAACACAGGCTGTCCCCCTATGCCCTGTTCGGCCTTGCAACTGACCAGTAGGACCTCTGTCTTGTCTGGATTCAGTTTCAATTTGTTAGCCCTCATCCAGACCGACACAGCAGCCAAGCACCGGTTCCAAGTCTGGACAGCCCCCTTGCATCCCAGGAGGACTGACAGGCATCTGTAGCCCGGGAGAAGAAAGATTGATGGAAAAAGAGGTTTGAGGCAGTAAAAGGACACAAAGTAACACTATGGAAAGGGAAAAGTTACAACTAACTGATACTTTTTATTGGGGTGATTAGTTACAATGTTAGGAAGGGGGAAAAGCAAAGAAATGAGAAGGCTTCTGAGTTGCAGCTGCTGCTGTGGCCACGCTCATGTGGTTGGCCCAAGCGGGGCATTGGAGAACTGTGGAACTCCCTGCTGCAGGTCAGATCAGTTTGAAGGCAGGGAGTTCTGGGTTTGGCCTCAAGCATACAACACAACACATCTATATAAATAAAAATGTAATGTTTGTTTGTGGGATTAACAGAACTCAAAAACCACTGGGGGAATTGACACCAAATTTGGACACAAGACACCTAACAACCCAATGTAGGTACTTCACTCAAAAAAATGATTTTGTCATTTGGGAGCTGTAGTTTCTGGGATTTATAGTTCACCTACAATCAAAGAGCATTCTGAACCCCACCAAGGATGGAATTGAACCAAACTTGGCACACATTTCTCCCATGACCAACAGAAAATACTGGAAGGGTGTGGTGGGCATTCACGTTGAGCTTGGGAGTTGTAGTTCACCCACATCCAGAGAGCACTGTGGACTCAAACACTGATGGATCTGGACCAAACTCTACACGAATTGTGTCCAATTCTGGGCACCACAATTCAAGAGAGATATTGACAAGCTGGAATGTGTCCAGAGGAGGGCGACTAAAATGATCAAGGGTCTGGAGAACAAGCCCTATGAGGAGCGGCTGAAGGAGCTGGGCATGTTTAGCCTGAAGAAGAGAAGGATGAGAGGAGACATGATAGCCATGTATAAATATGTGAGGGGAAGCCACAGGGAGGAGGAGGGACCAAGCTTGTTTTCTGCTTCCTTGGAGACTAGGACGCAATGGAGCAAAGGCTTCAAACTACAAGAGAGGAGATTCCACCTGAACATGAGGAAGAACTTCATGGCTGAGAGAGCCGTTCAGCAGTGGAACTCTCTGCCCCGGAGGGAGTGTGGTGGAGGCTCCTTCTTTGGAAGCTTTGAAGCAGAGGCTGGATGGCCATCTGTCAGGGGTGATTTGAATGCAATATTCCTGCTTCTTGGCCGAATGGTCAGAAAGAACATTGTTGTTGTTGTTGTTGTTGTTGTTGTCCCTGCCTGGAGGAAGGGGGTTGGACTGGATGCCCCTTCGAGTTCCCTTGGAGCTCTATAAACCAACGGATTCCAGAGTGGCCCCTTCCCTCCCGGCTTCCTGGATCTCCTGGCGGCAGGGGTGGCTCGTCCATTACGCGAAGTAAGCGGTCGCTGAACACTTTTTTTTTGCCAGGGGCACAGTGGCGCCTCTGTAAATGCCCCTCGACTGCCACTTGAGGAGCCCCCCCTCAGCTCACAACA
>NC_090022.1:302573373-302580822 GCF_037176765.1 Anolis sagrei
GCTTCAGGGCAGGAGTCTCCGGACAGTTCCAGGGCAGATCCCAAAAAGGAGATATGAGGCATTGCAGCAGGAATGCAGTTTGACTCTCCATGGAAGGCAATGCTACAGGGGTCCTGGGAATTGTCAGTAGATGAGACCCCATCGCACTTGGGCAGAGAAGGCTCAAGGTCTTGTCCAGTTGCAACTCCTGGGATTCCATCCCACTGAGCCATGGCAGTTGGAGCATCTTCAAGCTCTGGGTCTGCAGAAGAGAAGGCTGAGACAGGAGAGCCACGTATCAATCATAGAATCAAAGAGTTGGAAGAGACCTCATGGGCCATCCAGTCCAACCCCATTCTGCCAAGAAGCAGGAATATTGAAGAGCTGTTCAGCAGTGGAACTCTCTGCCTCAGGGTTTGTGAGTCTATGGTTCCAGGTCAAGCTGCATTAATTCTGCAGTGCAAACGTGTATTTACCATGGTGGAAGGGGATGGGGCAGGAAGGGGAGGGGGGAGAAAAGAAGGAAGGAAGGAAGGAAGGAAGGAAGGAAGGAAGGAAGGAAGGAAGGAAGGGCATGTGGTCAAGGGAAGCCAGCTGGCCAAAGGAGCCTGTCTGTCTTGTCCAGAGCTTTGGCGCCCCCATCAGGCCAAGAGGAGCCCTGCTTGTCTTGCTGACCCTCTGGCCTTGGGTGCCCTTTCCAGCCTCTTCTTTCCCCCAAGGAGATGGGTCTGAGCCCCAGAGTGTGGTGGAGGGTCGTCTTTGGAAGCTTTTAAACAGTGGCTGGATGGCCATCTGTCAGGGGTGATTTGAATGCAATATTCCTGCTTCTTGGCAGAATGGGGTTGGACTGGATGGCCCACGAGGTCTCTTCCATCTCTTTGATTCTATGATTCTATGATTCAACCCTGCTATACGCTTGCGAGACGTGGACTGTCTACAGATGTCAACGTTTTACACTGAAATACAACACCGCCTGAGCTCTGCGAGTGCAGCATTTTTCCAAGTGAAGCAGAGAGTGTTTGAGGACTGGGACATCCGTAGGGAGACCACGGGGCTTGTTTATAAAGCTATTGTCCTCCTAAACCTGCTCTATGCCTGTGAAACGTGGACTGTCTATAGACGTCACATGCAACTCCTTGAATGATTCCATCACGAAAATCCTGCAAATCTCTTGGGAAGTCAAGAGGACAAATGTCAGCGTGCTGGAAGAAGCAAAGACCACCAGTATTGAAGCAATGGTCCTCCGCCATCAACTCCGCTGGACCAGCCACGTTGTCCAACCCTGCTATACACCTGCGAAACGTGGACTGTCTACAAGCGTCACATGCAACTCCTGGAATGATTCCATCAGCACTGCTTCCGGAAAATCCTACAAATCTCTTGGGAAGACAAGTGGACAAATATCAGCATGCTGGAACAGGCAAAGACCACCAGCATTGAAGCGATGGTCCTCTGTCATCAACTCCGCTGGACTGGCCACATTGTTAGGATACCCGACCTCCGCCTCCCAGAGCAGTTGCTCTACTCCGAACTCAAGAATGGAAAATGGAATGTTGGTGGGCAGGAAAGGAGGTTGAAAGATGGGCTCAAAGTCAATCTTAAAAACTTTGGCATAGACACTGAGAACTGGGAAGCCCTGGCCCTTGAGCGCTCCAGGTGGAGGTCAGCTGTGACCAGCAGTGCTGTAGAATTTGAAGAATTACAAATGGAGGGCAAAAGGGAGAAACGTGTCAAGAGGAAGCATGTCAAGCCAACCCCAACCAGGACTGCCTTCCACCTGGAAACTGATGCCCTCACTGTGGAAGAAGATACAGATCAAGAAGAGGGCTCCACAGTCACCTATGGACCCACCCTGGAGGATGATCCTACTCGGAAAACGAGGGATCGCCTAAGTAAGTAAGTCATTGCCTCCAACCCGTCTCACCTGAGCTCTTGCTCACTCTGACGGCAACCTTTCTGGGCCATTAACAAACCTAAATGGCTGTTCCTCTTCTGGAGCAGAATGTCATGACAGCAATGTTGCAAAAAGGGGCCTTCTCCATGATTTGCAATGATTTGTCCCTCTGTCCTTCTTGCGCCAGACAGCGGGTTCCTTCCATAATAATATGCAATAATAACTTTGTATTGTCGAAGGCTTTCATGGCCGGAATCACTGGGTTGTTGTAGGTTTTTCCGGGCTATATGGCCATGTTCTAGAGGCATTCTCTCCTGACATTTCACCTGCATCTGTGGCAAGCATCCTCAGAGGTTGTGAGGTCTGTTGGAAGTAGGAAAATGGGTTTATATATCTGTGGAATTATGTCCAGGGTGGGACAAGGGACTTTTGTCTGCTGGAGCTATGTGTGAATGTTTCAGCTGACCACCTTGATTAGCATTTAATGGCTTGGAAGTGCCTGGGGGGAATCTTTTGTTGAGATTAAACCCATTTTCTTACTTCCAACAGACCTCACTACCTCTGAGGATGCTTATTATTATTATTATTATTATTATTATTATTATCTTTATTTGTACCCCGCTAGCATCTCCCGGAGGACTCGATGCAGCTTACACAGGCCGAAGCCTCAAAACACAATACAGTAAAACATAACACGACAGTAGAAAACACAGCAAATCAATAATTAAGCAAGCAACAACGGCAATAACAATACAACATGACACTTTAAAACTGGGCCAGCCAGCACCATGGGGTACAGGGTTAAAAGTGCTAGAGTGGCAGGAGGAGCATAGGATTAAAATAGTGCGGTGTGCAGAATATTAATTGTACTAAAGTGCTTCTAGGACTTGGGATGGGGAATTCCTAATCTGAGAAGGCACATCGGAACAGCCAAGTTTTTAGGTTCCTTCTGAATGCTGCCAAAGTAGGGGCCTGTCGAAGATCTTTTGGAAGAGCATTCCAAAGTCGGGGGGCCGCCACAGAGAAGGCCCTGTCCTGTGTCCCCACCAAGCGCGCTTGTGACGTGGGTGGGATCACGAGCAGGGCCTCCCCAGATGACCGGAGCGAGTGTGTGGGTTCGTAGATGGAGATGCGGTCACGCTGGTAGGCTGGTCCCAAACCGTTCAGGGCTTTGTAGGTGAGCACCTGCACCTTGAATTGGGCTCGGAATATAAACTGCAGCCAGTGGAGCTCCTTGAACAGGAGGGTTGACCTCTCTTGATAATGAGCCCCGGTTAGCATCCTGGCTGCTGCCCGCTGGACCAATTGAAGTTTCCGAGCCGTCTTCAAGGGCAGCCCCACGTAGAGCGCATTGCAGTAATCCATTCTAGAGGTGACCAAGGTGTGGACCACCCCGGCCAGATCAGCCTTCACGAGGTACGGTCGCAGCTGGCGCACAAGTCTCAATTGTGCAAAGGCCCTCCCGGATACCGCTGACACCTGAGCCTCAAGTGTGAGCGAAGAATCCAAGAGGACACCCAAACTGCGGACCTGTGGCTTCAGGGGGAGTGTAACCCCGTCCAGCACAGGTTGCCACCCTATACCCCGATCCGGTTTACGATCGACCAGGAGGACCTCTGTCTTGTCAGGATTGATTTTCAGCCTGTTCTTCCTCATCCAGATCGACACAGCGGCCAGGCACTCGTCCAGCACCCGCTTGCCATAGATGCAGGCGAAACGTCAGGAGAAAATGCCTCTAGAACATGGCCATATAGCCCGGAAAAACCTACAACAACCCAATAATAACTTTATTTTTATACCCTGCCTCCATCTCCTTTAGGGGACTTGGGGGCGGCCTACAAAGGGACAAGCCCAAAGAACACCAAGTTAAAACGATCAATCAAACAAAACAAAAACATATCTCTGCACATAGACCTGCAGAGTGCAGGGTGGGAACCCCCAGTGCTATAATGTGCCTATAATGCGCCTAATGGGAAGGCTGTTGGGTGGCTCAGCTCAAGGGATGGCAGGCCGAGGAGGGTCTGCTGTGCATGGGGTCCGACGCAACGCTCTCCCGCTGACCAATGCGCATTCCCACACTCTCTCCCCTTGCTTTGCTTTGCAGGCAGAGTCCGATGTGGCCTCCCTGAACCGGCGCATCCAGCTGGTGGAAGAGGAGTTGGACCGAGCCCAGGAGCGCCTGGCCACCGCTCTGCAGAAGCTGGAGGAGACCGAGAAGCTGGTGGATGAGAGCGAGAGGTGGGGGGGGGGGATCTCAGGGGGGTCCCCCAAGACATTTGGGGGCACATCTGGGGGAGGGGGCAGTTGCCCTGCTCCTTGTCCCTCCTTTCAGTCACAGTCCTGCCACACAAAGGAGTTGCTAGGGAGACTTTCCCCTTCCCACCCTATCTTATATTATTATTTATCTATATATATATAAATCTGTTAGGAGAGTTCAACGGACAGCAAAACTCCACAACCTTAACCAAAATTCCCATGCCCATAACACAACCCACAAGGTACAAACATATCTACTCAAAATGAAAAACAACAAAACAACACACTCACAAAACGGCAAAACAACTGAGCATGCGCATTGGCGCCCAGCCGCAAGTTCCCTGGCGCGCGCACAGAGCCTTTCGGCCAACGTTCCCTCTGCGGAAGCCATGCCCACTCCAAGCCCCCCGCGCTGCTTCCCGCACACACACACCCCCTGCCGCACGCACACACACAACCCCACGCTCCATCACTCCCCCGCCGCCGCACACACACACGCAACCCCAGGGAGGAAAAGGGGGAAGGATAGGTAGGTACCTCTCTTTCATAATAGTTCAGATATCTACCTCAACTTTGATAAGTTTTACTATAGGCCACAGCAACGCGTGGCAGGACACAGCTAGTTATTTATATATATTATTATTGATTTATTATTAGCTTTGAGCCTCCCCTCCTCCTTAAGATACTAGCCCCTCAAGGTGGTTTATTAACAATAATGTAAAATACAGGAAAGAAAAAGACACCATAGAAACAAACCAAATATATGTAGGGTTGCTGTGAGTTTTCCAGGCTGTATGGCCATGTTCTAGTACAGGCATGGGCAAACCTTCGACCTGTGTTTTGGACCTCAACTACAAGAAAGGAGGTTCCATCTGAACATTAGGAAGAACTTCCTGACTGTGAGAGCTGTTCAGCAGTGGAACTCTCTGCTCCAGAGTGTGGTAAAGGCTCCTTCTTTGAAGGCTTTTCAACAGAGGCTGGATGGCCATCTGTTGGGGGTGCTTTGAATGCAATTTCTCTGCTTCTTGGCAAGGTGTTGGACTGGATGGCCCATCAGGTCTCTTCCAACTCAAGGATTCTATGAACTACCACCATTCATGACAGCCTCAATCAAGGGCCAGCTAACACCTCCCAAGCAGAGGATGCCTCCAGGCAACAAAGGCCAGGCTACCTCTCTGCAGATACCCTCACTGATTGATTTTGCAGATGCAAGGCTACTCTGCTATTCAAGCTTGCTAACTGCAATATTCACACTTTCTTTAAACGGGTGGATCTCTACCTGTGGGTCCCCAGATGTTTTGGTCTTCAGCCCCCAGATGTCCTTGTTTGTTTCCTCTCTGTTGTTTTGCTGTTGCAATTTTAGAGTTTTTTAAATACTGGTAGCCAGATTTTGTTCATTTTCATGGTGTCCTCCTCTCTGTTGAAACTGTCCACATGCTTCTTGTAGGTTTCAATGGCTTCTCTGTGTCGTCTGACAGGGTGGTTGTGAGAGTGGTCCAGCATTTCTGGGTTCTCAAATAATAATCTGCTGTGTCCAGGTTGGTTCATCAGGTGCTCTGCTATGGAAACCATGAAAATCAACAAAAACTGGCTACCAGTATTAAAAAAAAACTCTAAAATTGCAACAGCACAACAACAGAGAGGAAATAAACAAGGACATCTAATCACCTCTCAACAAACATTTGCTCCAGGCACAGTCAGGCCATTGTATGCTAATCAAGGTGGTCAGCTGAAACATTAGGAGCCCCTGGTGGCGCAGTGGGTTAAACCCCTGTGCCGGAAGGACTAAAGACCGACAGGTCACAGGTTTGAATCCAGGGAGAGGCGGATGAGCTCCCTCTATCAACTCCAGCTCCTCATGCAGGGACATGAGAGAAGCCTCCCACAAGGATGATAAAAACATCAAATCATCCGGGCATCCCCTGGGCAACGTCCTTGCAGACGGCCAATTCTCTCACACCAGGAGTCACTCCTGACACGACAAAAAAAAAATTGAAACATTCACACCTAGCTCCAGCAGACAAGAGTCCTTTGTCCCATCCTGGTCATTCCACAGATATATAAACCCAATTTCCTAGTTCCAACAGACCTCACTCCCTCTGAGGATGCTTGCCATAGATGCAGGCGAAACGTCAGGAGAGAATGCCTCTAGAACATGGCCATACAGTCCGGAAAAAAAACCACTACAACAACCCAGTGATTCCGGCCATGAAAGCCTTCGACCATACAGTCCTTTTATTGAAGATAAGTAAAAACACCAAAGTAAAAAAACACTTTAAAAGAATAGGTAAATCCAATTAGCAGAATAGCAGGGACAAATTAGTCCACGGTAGAGTTCAGAAAAAACAAAGTGGACAACTCTCTAACAAAATCCAAAGAGCCAGGAACGTTGATCCAAGGCATGAGCAGCTAATCACAAGAGACACAAAACCAAACCAGGAAACAAGAAATCCTTAAGCATAAATCTTCCAAGCAAGGCTTCTCTAAGACGAGGAGAAGAACTTGGCATGATTCTAAATGATGCTTCATCTGACTGCATTTTCCACACTTGGAACTTTAAGCCTTTCCAAGCACTCAGAAACTGTATTGTTGAAGGCTTTCATGACCAGAATCACTGGGTTGTTGTAGGTTTTTTTTGGGCTGTATGGCCATGTTCTAAAGGCATTCTCTCCTAAAGGAGAGAATGCCTTTAGAACATGGCCATACAGCCCGAAAAAACCTACAACAACCCACTCAGAAACTGGTTTCGCTTTCTTTGAGCAGCGCTTATCTTTTTCTGTTGAAGCCTGGCAGAATGCCGAAGGCCTTGCTCGCCTGTCTGTTTTGACTAATTTCCGCCCATCTATTTATATGCTCATTAGTATCTGCAGGTGCCGAGTTGTTTTCAAGCCCCAAATCCTGGGAAGTCTCTGGGAGCAAATCAGGGAGTAAACCCTATACCTTGTAGGAACATTCTCATGAGAAACTACACTTTGAACAGGTGCCTCTCTGTCATTCTCTGCATCAATATCACTGACCAAACCATTGCCATCTTGAACCTCATTGACATCATTCCCCACATCCAAAGCACCCTGATCCTGAAACACAATCACAGGCTGAACTCCGACACTTGAGCCGGACTGGACTCAGCTGTGTCCCTCTTCTTCTTCTTCTCCAGAGGCTTGAAGGTCATCGAGAACCGTGCCATGAAGGACGAGGAGAAGATGCGGGACCAGGATTCACAGCTGAAGGAGGCCAAGCACGTGGCTGAGGACTCCGACCGCAAATACGAGGAGGTCTGTTGAGTGCAAGGGGCGGGTGGGGCAGGGGGTCAAGGCTAA